>NC_051216.1:22160900-22460900 GCF_015220715.1 Pygocentrus nattereri
AGACATACACGCACACAATCACATTCCAGGTTTAAGCCTTTTGCAAATAATACAAAGATCAGAATACATATATTCAGATTAGACAGATTTTTTTTTTCTTTTTTTTTTTTTGTTTTTATCACTGGTCGTTTCAGAGGCAATCCATTTAACCAGAACACTGGCAGATTATATCGAGTAGAGATGCTACAAAACATCATTACCTTGTGATGTTGCATGGCCAAACTGTGACATTGTGCATCATGGTGAATGAACGTTCTGTTGCTTATGCCAGCTAATTTAATTGCATTAAATGATCAGCATAATTCAACAACTCACTTCATCACTCCTCCTGACTCTTAGCTCTAGTGTTGATGGTATGATGTGCAGCAACATGATTGTAGTCAGCGATTGTAGTCTTCATTTGAGTTTTGTTCAAATTATGAGAATACTGAATCACGAACCCAGTGTCATGAATCAAATGAAGTTGTGGGTGGAGTGTTTCGTTACTGCCCTAATATCCAGTAATGTTCAAAGTGCAGAAATGTTACCACAAAGCCACAATACTACTTTAGTAATATTGATATTTAATATTACGCAAAACCATATTTATATTTGAGGTCACAGAGATAACGTAAAGCTCCTTCACACGCTACAAAAACATTTTATGGATAGTATCCTTTAAAAAAAAAAAATTGTCATCTGCCATTTTAAAGATGTTGGTTAGAGGTGATGAGGCAGACTAGTGTGTATATTTTTAATGTTTTATTTATAGGACAAAGTGAGCTACACTTAATGTTTTCAGGGACTGGACTAATGAATAATGCATGGATCATTTTTGAAAGCAGCTTGTGTTCAAAGCCGTTATTTTGAGATCCCTTTTGTAGATGGTGCTGTTCTCTCGGTCTCTCTCTCTCGCGCTCTCTCTCGCGCTCTCTCTCTCCTGCTCTCTCTCACGCTCTCTCTCGCTCGCTCGCTCGCTCGCTCTCTCCACATCATTTTCCCACTATCTTTCTGTCAGTGATGCTGCTAGAAACTAGGACAGTGAAGTTTCATTTGATGTTGAAATTTGCATTACACAATGTCCCATCTCTCTTTTTCTCATCGTGTGTGTGAGAGTTTGGGTCAGTGCCAGTGTGCCAGCCCCTCTGTCTCTGTGTTGTGCCACATTGCTTCATCAGGGTAAAGCCCCCCTCCCCCAAAGCCCATGCCATCATGGCGGAGAGCAAAACAAAGCTGGCATGTCTTTATAATGAAGCAAGGGGCTGGGAGCTCTGTGAAGCGCGCACACACACACACACACACACATTGAAGCACACACACACATTGAAATTCAGTCCCCATAAGCAGAGATGGGTCACTCAGTGTTACGCTCTCATTCAGAGTACTCGCATGTGCTGGAGCTCAGGTCTCTGTTTATAGATAGTACTGAGTGTTGTGAATGTGTAGGTTTAGCTACAAGCATTTGCTTTAGGCTTAGGGCTGAACAATTTGATGAAAATATTTAATTGCATTTTTTGTTAATAATATTACTATTTAATTTTAATTGTTTTCTAGTAATTAAGCACCAGCCATGTTTTTGAAAAAGAAAAAAATCAGCATGTCCATCTTTCCTTGCTTGAAGCTTGAACGCTGAAAAGTAGCCTGCTAAGCTGCTGGTTCACAAGCTCTGTATTATTCAATTTCCTCACTGAAACCGTAAGACAATGATGAATAATGTAGGATATAATTACTATCACAGCTCTTGTGATTTGAAAATTGCACTCTTTCAAATCATGATTGCGATTAAAAAAAAAATCAGCTTTAGTCAAGTTCCCAGAGGTTTCTTGTCTGGTGGGGATCACCTCAGTGGTAGGTTTCTGAATGCAGGATCAGCAGCCTGTAGAGGACAGAGCAAACCTATGAGCGCCTGCCCTCTATTACTATGCCTGTCTCTTCTTCTTAAGAGATCCCTCACTCTCTTTCATAAAATAATTACATTTCTGCATCAATGAATTTAAATGAAGGCACAGTTGCTCAAGGGGCCATTTTTTAATCAGAGTCTTTTAGAATTGGTGTCACCACACCGTATTCAGTGGTTTGTTTTGTATAACTGTTTAAACATTCTTAATTGTAATTACAGAAGCTAATGGGGAAAAATGGTTTGCTGTTTTTTACCTGTTTAAAAATGTGACCATCAAGAAAACGATTTTTGCTTTTAGGCAGCGAATGAAAGAGATCAGATTGATTAATGAACTGAGGCACATAACGTAGGTTTTCTATGCTGTTGAGAACAGTGTGATTCAGAGACGTCGCAAGCTTGAACTTGCTTGAACAAAGAGCTACTTTTTTTACCTTTACAAAGAAAGCAATAGTACATAATGATATAATTGGACTTTGTGAAGATATTAACTAGAGAAGTTTTATATGTGAGTTAAAACATCCCGTGAAAACCTGAGTCAGGCTTAAAGGAGTGGAGAGCTTTGAAGACCTGCCCCATTTAAAAGTGGAAATGAGGTCTAGTTTACCCTGCAGCTCTGAGAATGGCTGTCTGCTTCACTATTGTGTACATGTGCAGATTTGGAGAAGAGTGGACCTCTGTCTGTCTCTCTCTCTCTCTCTCTTTCTCTCTTTCCCTCTCTCTCTCTCTTACGCTCGCTCTTTCTCTCTCTCTTACGCTCTCTCACTACCTCACTCTCATTTTCCTTCCTTCAGGCCACATTGTTTTCAGCGTAGCTCTAATTCCTTAATTCTCCCCAAGAGCCCTGCTCACACAAAACAGAGAAGTCTGTGCATCTGCCCTAGCTACAGACATAGTGCTGCTTTGGCTCTCTAGTCTTTTCCCTTTTTTTCTGAATTTTCATCTCTCTTTCTCTTTTTTCCAGCTGTCTCTGTTGGTCTCTCCTTGTGGTTATACCTGCTCTGTAGCAGCTGGCCCATTTAGGGTGCCATGCATTATATATTAATAAACTAACTTGCCTATATTTGCATAACTCCAGGCTCAGTCACTGTGTTTGTTTGAGTGAGCCTCGTTTCATGTTTGCAGTCCTTCATTTGCATTGATCTTTTTTTTTTCTATTTATTTTCAACATTGAAATAAACTGTGTTGTATAAGCGTGAAATCTGAAGCCCAGTGCTGTGAATTTCCCTCTTTGTACACACATGTAATCACAAGGCAGTAGCAGCTAGCATTTTCTGATGATGCAGATTAACAGTGTGAAAAATATCTACTTTGTTTGAACACTGTTGACCCTGTAAGATTGTATATTTTGATCTTCATCACCTTTTACTGCTACTGATCCTCCATTCTATTCTGGTGTTTCTGTTTCGGCAAACACCAACACACCCTTCCTTCCTACGAATCTTATGACATTTGATTTTATAGCCTACAAAAGACTGAAGTAGCTCATGCATTTTTTATCAGCCATCATTTGTAATCCTAGCGTGTTCCTTCAAGGTGACACTAACAGTATGCCTATCGGCCAATCAGAAGTTGGATGACATCAGAGATTGGAGGACATTGACACAATTTGGACAGTTATTGATTAAGGAGACTGAACCCTCACCACACTGGATGAAAAATTAACCCAATCTGCACTAGCCACAGGATATGGACAATCAATAATTGTATTAGCTTCAAACTGCTGTGCTTTGCAACTGGACTGTGCAATGTTTCTTCTTCTTTTTTTCCTCACCAATAGTGCATTTCTGCAAGTAGTTTTATTTTGCATGGATTATGCATGCTTAAACATCCTTGCAGGGACAGACATAATTCCCTTGAAAATGGGTGAAAATGGCAGTTTAATTTAATTACATCAAGGAGGACAGTTGCACTTATTTTGTTTATGGATTTTCTGTTTTTTGCAGACTGTGGGTTGAATGTTCATAAGCAGTGTTCTAAAATGGTGCCCAATGACTGTAAACCAGACCTGAAACATGTGAAGAAAGTGTACAGCTGTGATCTGACCACACTCGTCAAGGCCCATAATTCCAAACGACCCATGGTGGTAGACATGTGCATACGGGAGATTGAATCACGAGGTGAGCACTCCATTGTTAAAATCAGCCATGCTTATGTTTATAGGTGACACAGTGAAATCACCAGTGTTAAATTAACTCCATGAGAGTTGCACCAACATTTATTTATGTTCTTTCTGGTGTCAACTCACCAGTACTCTGTATTAATGGATTGTTTTGTTGTACATTTCAAAAGAACTGCTCAATTAGTGGTGTACCATATGTTATAACACTGCAGTGTTGTCTGGTGTAATTGAGTGATTTCTGGATAAAGATGTCTCCAGTTCTACAGTACATTATCTGCTCTGTTTTAGGTCTGAAGTCAGAAGGTCTCTACAGAGTGTCTGGATTCAGTGATTTAATTGAAGATGTGAAGTTATCGTTTGACAGAGGTATGCCTTTCTTTGTTTATGCTCTGCTCATGTGTCATAGACTGCTGTTTAGTTCTGATGAAATACAGTGATATCATATGAAATCCTCTGCATGCCTGCACACAGCCCCCTATGCATAATCCTTTGGAGTGTTAAACACCCACGTGTGTTCCCAGCGCTGCTTTTTTAGGTCACTCTTTGTCTAACAGTAGGAATGCCATGTGTTTGGTTACTGTGGGATGGCCAGAGCTGCTTTAATGTGAAAGTGCCGCATTTGTGCAAGGATTACGCTCCATCTGCACAGAAGCAGCGTGTCCCCAGGAGGCCTGGGCTTCTGGCATTAAACACAGACGAACCCAGGACAAATGAACAATGTCAGAGACAGCTTAGCCTCCACAGAGAGCGCACGCTGAGTTCATGGGGAAAGACTTCTGAGTTGAATGTTCGAAAGAGAGTGGGAGCAAATACAGCTTTTATGAAGCTTTCCATCTCTCTCAAGTGGGGAAGACCCTGGGGCTAGAGTGCAGCTTTCAGAGATAGCGAAGAGTGAGAGGGGATGGAATGGGGGAAAAAAAAGAGGGAGAGATAGAAACGGATACATTAGATAAAAATGGATCAGAGAGAAGGCGCTTGAGAGAAACAGACATAGAGGAAGTGGGCTAGCGGGGCATGAAAGAGAGCAGGGTATCACCCGTGGCAGAGTGTCAGCTTGGCTCCTAGCATTGTGATGAGAGACTCAGCAGCAGATTGAGGCCAAAATATGAAGTGCCAGTATTGAAATATGGCCTCCACAACACTGCACAGTAGGTCCCACATCTACATGCCATGCAGTGCAAGACCTGAACTCTGCAGGACAGAAAGCGACTCATCCTTCATGCTGCTTGTTCTGGCTTCCTCTTATTTCATGCACAGTGTTTGAGCTAAAGTGATTTCTCTGTGGTGAGCCCTTGCTCTAGCTTGCTTTCTTGCTCTATGTGCAGATGGGGAGAAGGCAGATATCTCAGTGAATGTGTATGAAGACATCAACATCATCACAGGGGCTCTTAAACTCTACTTCAGGGATTTACCTATACCTGTGATCACCTATGATGCATACCCGCGCTTCATCGAGGCTGCCAGTAAGTTTCTGTCTGTTACACTGAGATACTCACAAACAGTAATGTGAACACACACATGCTAAGTATAATCACCTTAAATAAATGTAAAATTATCTCCAGCAATACTTCTGTTTGAAGCTCAGATTATACGAACTTTGCAGGGAGACCATAGCAGTAGACTGTTTAACCATGACTTTTTAAATATTGTAATCATCATTCATCAGAATTATTACAGTTTAACAAAAGAGTGTTGTTGGACTATTGATATTCAAGTCATTATAATGATTGTGTCAATTCAGTAAGTTTTCTGATGTAGCAAAAATATGTAATGGGTAAAAATAGTTCTTACTTTAATATGTTAATTTTCAGTTTAGCCCAAAGTTAGCCCAAGCTTGCACACTAACCACAAGATAACATGCTAATTGCAGTATGATACAGAACAATGTGCCTTATCATTATTGGGTTTTATACTGCTCTACATCATGAATACCAGTAACCATCCTAGCACACGGTAGATGAACACTGATAACTCTAATCACAGCACAGACATTTTGATCTGTCTTCATATGTGCGTGCCTGTATGTGTGATTGCATGCTGAGAATGATTTGTACATTTGATATGCTGAGCTGCTTTTCTGTATAACTGAATGAATGAGCATGTCCTCTATTGTTCCACATTAATGCCTGGTTGCTTCTGTGCTTCTGACAGTTGACACTTAAATTTACACCATCTCACCCACTGGCTGACATGCCTAGTCAACAAAATGTGGTTGTTTTTTTTTTTTTTTTTTTTTTTTTTTTTTTTTAAATCAGATGGATCAAACGCAGCAATGCTCTACTGGTCACCTCTTCAGTTTCAATGCATTTTTCATCATTATATGACTGCTGGGTGCACTTATAAATGCTCTTTATGGCTTAGTCTGCTGACTATGAGGAGGGGCTATAGCTTTTTGTTTGTTTGTTTGTATGTGAGTGCTTTTTTTGTACATGCTATACATAAATCTAGCAGAGAAGGCAGTCTTGACTTGTTTGTTTGTCTTCTCAGAGCTAGCAGAGCCAGATGAGCGTCTCGAGGCGTTGCACGAGGCTCTGAAGCTTTTGCCTCCTGCTCACTATGAAACACTGAAGTATCTGATGGCTCACTTAAAAAGGTGAGGAACACACTTCATACACAATCATACCTACACATACCTTATTGTCACACACTGTGTGCATACTAAGTTTTCCCTGATCCATTTTTTTCTCTGACCTGATGTAAGTAATTTAATACTGAATGAAGTCTCACCAGGAAAATCAGTTTTTTTTTTTTATATGCAAATTATGTGACTTGTCTGATGTCTTTTTTTTTTTTTTTTTTTTTTTTAGGCCTACTTTTTAAATGACCATTTTGTATATTTAATATCAATCATGATCCCATTTTATTAACTATTAAAATTATTATAAATAATTCCATTATTTATCTATCTTACTTTAATATTCTGCAGTGAGATACACTATAGGTTTAGTATATGCTTAGTGTTAAACACTGTCTTTTTTTTTGTTGGGTTTTGGGTGGGGAATACTTACGTGAAATAACCATTATATAGTGTTGAACACAATTTCAAATGTCTCTGATCTTTGTTGAGTATTATATGCTTATTATTTTGTTTTGTTTTTTAACCCATTAGCAGCACACCATGGCTGGTAAACAGAACATTGAAATCTGAAATTGTTTAGTTTCTAACTGATTGTGAGATTTGTGTGTTAATTTTTATCCGAAAGGCTCAAAGGCAAGCAAAACATTGCAAGTTATGTGTAATGTACACTGATGTAATTTCAACAACAGTGTCATAAATGGAGCGTGAAAAAAAAGACAAGGATCAAAAGTGGATCAGACATAATATAGTTGATATCCAATCCATCAGAGTACGCCTACATCAGATCACATCACTGATGCATATTCTCCTATTGGTATTCTTCTACATAACTTTTTAAATTGCCCTCTTATCTATGAAGACACATGCATTTTTCATGATCTTATCATAGATAAACTCTTCATATTCTCATGTGCGTGATTTATGTGTTTATAGGGTGACTCAGAATGAGAAGGATAACCTGATGAATGCCGAGAATCTGGGAATCGTATTTGGCCCTACTCTGATGCGAGCGCCAGACCTCGATGCCATGACTGCTCTTAATGACATCCGCTACCAGAGGCAGGTGGTGGAGTCTCTGATAAAGAACGAAGATATCCTCTTCTAGCCTCAACTCCATTCTGCTGTCTATATGAAGGAACGTTTTTTTTATCACGGACTGCACTTCAGTGCTGTGCTGTATTGTTTCTTTTTGTGCAAAGACTTGAATCTCAAAATGAAGGACCCATTGTATAATACAACAGTTTTTTTTGTTTGTTTGTTTTTTGTTTTTTCCCCTCACATCTGGTGGACCAGTACTAACTGTTTATCATTCTGTTCTCCCCCGTTTAATGGGTGTGGATTACGTACCTTAAATTTGCATGTCTTCCTCCCCATTTTTGTCGGGGGTTGTCTAAACGTAAGGGCGGGACTGTGCAGAACGAGCGTCGTTTATTTTGGGGGGGTTTCAGGGTTATAATGGGATAGCCCGTGGCCTCCTCCCACAGCATGTGGTAAAGCTTGTGAAATGTGACGCATCGTGACTGTGCTTTTATTTTATCCCGTGGATGTACAGTAGTTCCCGCTTGCCAAACAGGCCATTTGGTTTTTGTGCGACATTGTAAACATGATAGATTCCACTGATTTTGGTGACACTTTACTTGGAATGCTCAAAATAAAGGCTGCAATATATACATAAGACACACTTTTAAAATCAGTGAGCAGTGTGAACAATCTTTAGTTGAAGTGGTGTTTAGTGATATCATAGCCAATGCCTGAGTTTTTCTTAAATTTTGGTTTAATATTTTTTTTATGAATTTACTGCTTTGATTACTTACGTATTCTTTTTAATGGGCAAGTTTTTCTTTATCCCCAGCATCTAATATTAATGCCTTTTTTCCATTTTGAATATATTGTGTGATTTATGAATGTCCTGTAACATATTTCTATGTCACTCTCCAAGTAAAGTGTCACCGTTATTTTGTACCAACCTGTGAATTAATTTTCTGATAACTTTTCTCTGCCTACAATTTGCCTTTACATGCAGTACCTCTTCAGGTGAATCTCCAGAGCCTCCTCAGCTCTAGTCATGAAGACGATTACAATCTAGTTACTTCTGAGTGTCGATTATTGTAGTCAGGCCTTCAAAAATCTCTTGCACTCTCAACAGAACTGGCTAATGTTTTTTGGTTGTAATGTTTTTGTATTTGATTTGTGCATGAATACATTAATTTATTAAACTTCACTTTTAGAAATATGGTTTTCAGAGATTTGTTGCATGTCAAGTCTGCTTGGGTACATCCACAACTTCACAGAAAAACTTCTGTATTTGGTTTTTCTGAGGACAGATATTGACTTGGTTTCAAGCTAAGACAATTACAAGGTATTTTTTATCTGTTTTTCTTAGCACATTATTTAGAGACCTGCTTTATTAGCCTTTGCTTTGGGTGACCTTGACAAAAGAACGTGTTTATAAAGTCGGCATGTTTACAGTGACAGTTCAGCAACATCTTGCAGCTCTTCAGCCTGTGAGCCCTCCAACCCTGTCAGTCAGACTGATTTGTTTAGAGATTAGCACAGAAGCTACAGTACCTCGGGCAGCATCCATCCCCCAAATCATGCTGAGCTTTATTTGCCGGATGCATATGTGAACAACGTGAGGCAGGATTCATGTGTTTTATTTTTAATTACTCCTGATGGGTCGCCCATCCCCCACGGCATCAGAGAAACCGTCACGACTCATCTCTGTTCATTCAAACATCCTGCTTCTCTTCCCTTATAACAAATCTTGGGTTGCATCTGCACCTTCCTTTAGAATTTTCTTATCTGTGGTCCCATGGTGCCCTCACTGATTGAGAAAGCTATGATTTGAGGGGTTGGGGGGAGGGGTCGTTCATTTCTATGTTGGCAGCTGGTGAGTCTTAATTTTCCGTGAAATCCTATTAAATTATCCGCCATTGTTCTCTGTTAAGCATAGGAACACCAGTGTAAGTTTGATTATTAAAAGCCATGAATCTTTAAATTTTACATTCAGTTTCTGATTCAATAGCTTTGTGTCCTTTTTCTCTGGTTTGCTTGTTTGTTCTGTCCACTCTGCTCTGCATGGTCAGGACTGAGTCATACATCCTCTGCTTTTATAGACAGTACATGGATGTTGATGCTGTAGGTTGTTTTTGAGGGGAAACAATGGTGTTGCTTGCAATTGTAATGCTACACTAACCATTTTTTAATTATCAGGGTCAGTAGTACTTTGGATGTCTATTAATTTATTTGAAGTGGTTGAGTGCAATAACGTAATTGTCCATTTAATTATATGTTTGTCTATTTATTTATTTGCGTTGTCAGTATCAGTGGAGCTATTTTACCAACACTGAACAATGAAAACCAGATTGCTTATAAGTGAGCAAATAATGTAGGCTTGTTATTAAATAGCAGTCACAATGCAATTTGCATCACTTTTTGGCCTGACAGACCCACAAGTTATTTTTCATTTCACCATATACTCTAGATTTTAAGATGTGTTAATATGCCCCCTGAAGCTTTATACTGCACTCCATTGACTCTTGAATGAAGGGTAAAATTATGGAAAAATCACTCTAGCGGTCTTTTTTTATTATTTAGAGTGATTTATTGTTATTGCGTATCAGCAATCCATCTGTATTAATAGTGCAGGGCAGCAGAGCGGGTGAAGAGGCCATTTCATCCAGGCTGCTGCTGTGTTAATGCCACAGTGGCTGAACTCTGATCCACACACATCAAATAACACACAGCAAATTAATCACGAGACCACAGTGCCTTTTCACACTAATGAATTGGAATGCCCTCATGTGATGCGTGAGATAAATTGACCTTTCTGGGTCGGGTAGACGCAGTAGAGCGACACTTCTACGTGTGGGGAGCTGCCCTATATATTTAAATACTAATGTGAACTGAAATATTAAAATCAAGTGCAAAAGAACTGCACGGAATGTGTCCTTGATCTCAAGTGTTTTTAGTGTCTTGTTCAATGGCAAAATAGATGACCTGTATATTTGTTTTTTGGTGTGTATAAGGCAGGGAATTCTTACCAGTGTTATGAAATAACATTTTCATTCCCTCCATACAGTCTTTTTAGTTTTAATCTTTAGTGCTGATGATTATGATATCAGGTATGTGTTTCACAACCTTTCACCTTTCTTTCACCGCTTCTGGAATAGAGTGCATTATTTTTTTTCTTTTTTAAGCACATTGTTGGTAATGTAAGGATTAATGTAACATTGACAAATCTACAATGTATACAAAATAAGATTAGAACTGTCCAACTGTCTTTACTGTGGTTCTGTATGGATGTGAAAGCTGGACAGCAAAAATACTGATGCCTTTGAACTTTGGTGGTAAAGACTTTTGATAGTACCTTTAATGGCAAAAATTTTTTTTGACCAAATCAAGGCTCACCTCTCATGCAAAGTCAAGGGATGGGCGAAAGTTGGAAACATATTGTCTTAAAAACAGCCCAGACCATCATCCCTCCTCCACCAAACTGTTCACACTATGCATTCCAGCAGGTGATGTTCTGCCAAACCCAAACTTAGCTTTCTCGCTGAGATGTTGTTGCTCCTAGATGCTTCCATTTCACAATAATACCACTTACAGTTGACCACAGTAGATCTGGCAGGACAGAAATTTCTCCTATGACAGTCAACGAGCTCTTTAGTGTGACCCATTTTACTAAAAGTGCTTGTCTGATACACCTGTCTACACCTGTTCGCAATGAGTGTGACTGAAACACCTGAAAATAATTAGGAGGGTTGTTCACATAGTTTTGGCAATATAGTGTTTATTGGTGTTATAAACTGATGGTAAAAAGGAAAACAATGATCATAGAAAATAAATGCATAGAGTAGGAACAAGTTTTCCTTAGTGGTATTGCTCATGCTTATCGAAGTCAAGATAGCCAAACTGCAGCTCTTATCTTGGAAATAATATGAGAAGAAAAAGTTCATTGGAAAAGACAATTATGCTAGAACAGCTGAAGGCAAAAGGGGAAAAGGACAGCAACAAGAGGGATGGAGACAATCAGAGAATCACGAACAAGCCAATAAGAAGCCTGACCAGCCAAACAGAAGACAGGACATTCTGGAGAAATAATGGGCCTCATTCACCAACTGTTCTTAAGAAGAAATTTCTCCTTAAACCCCACTTACAGTTTTTTACAAAAATTCTGAGATTTACCAATGTTTTCTTTTTTCGCTATTCTTAGGTAAGAACAGAATTTACACACACTTAAAAACACAAAGGTACAAATAATTCCATGGTTTAAGTACACGTCATGAATCTGACGTTAACTTTATCTTAGGACCTTTCTCAAGAACAAATTTAAAAAGAGACTTAGGAAGATGTTGGTGAATGAGGACCAGAATCCATGTGTTCGCCCAGAGTCTGAATCAACTGGATGGCACTTGATGATAATAATAATATTATCCTTAATAAGCAGAGTGGTGTATAATCTAGGTGGGCAGTGTCAGAAGGGGTATGTTAGAGTTCTCAAAACATCACCAGCAGCTGTGTGTTCATGTTCGGACTGAGCTCTAAAGAAACTGTTAATCACACATAGAGCTGAGATGAAAAGAGCAGGCCTGGGCCTCATACAGGGCTGGAAGAGCTGTGCGTGTTTGTGCTGTCTGTACACTCTAAGCATCTACCTCTGCCTCTCTCTCAAGGTCGAACGGGTTTAATGCAGCCAGGACAAACACGTGCAGGGCTGGGATTCAGGTGGCCCAGGCAATATTTTGTGCATGTGGGTCTGTGTGGGTGGGTGAGGTACTGATCTCTCTTAATTCAGCAGTTGCCAGAGCTGCCACTCTGTCTCTAAATAAGATGAATGGTGCAGGGGGGTGGGTGAAGGAGTGATGGGGGAAGGAGGCAGAGAGAAATGGTCTGCTGGTGGATGGGGGGTGTGTGTGGGGATGTTGTTTCGGTGTGTAGCAGTCAGGGCCACATGTACAGGGACAACAGCTCTGCAGGGGGGACGAGAGATGCAGTAACATTGTAGGATGCACAAATTCTCATTTATGTTCCACTTACATTTACAGCATTTGGCAGATACTCTTATCCATTATAAACTTATTCCAGTACGAGTCTGATCGTATGAAGCTAAAGAACTGCCAGAAGCAGGAATCAGTGCTGATACATAAATGCATAGAGATATAGGGTTTTATATATTTTTAACGCCAAGCTATGACCTCTCAAATTCAACTTGTGATTAGCATATATTAGCAGTATGTATATGTAAATCTACTGTATAAATTATTCTTGTGTATAAATAATAAAACAATGTTAATAGACAAAACTATTCTAAACTTTTGAAGTGTATTGGAATTAAATCTGATTAGATTAATGTATAGTTACAAATGTCTTTTCCTTCTCCTATAAACGTATTATATATTGCAGATATTGAGGCTCTGTTACGGAAGTGATGATATATGGACAATTTAACGGGAAATAGTGCCTAGGATCATGTCAGGGAAATTTATATGATGATGGTGATGTTTTTGTAATTCATTTGCATCTTTGTGGTCAGGAAATTTGTTCGGATGTCTAGCAAGATAAGATACTAGTTTGGTATATATATTATGTCAATAGCAGATGCAGTACAATAACATATCATCTCTACAAAAAGGATACAGATGTTTTGGTGCATTATAAAGATTATCTTGGAAATCCAGTGTTTTTTCTGTCTACAGTTTATTCATTTGTATTGTGTAAGTTACTTAAAGAAAAATATCAGGAAAAAAAGGATTACATTTTATTTTAGAAGCCTTTTGAACTCAGAATGTATCTTCAGATATTGCATTTGCTAGATATTTGCTAGAAATTAGGGAATACAGGAAAGACAGGAAACCTAAATTTAGCTCACTTAAAAATGATTGTATTTGAACGATTTCTTGACAATCTGGCATAAACAAATACATTATCCAATAATTTATACAATTTATAAAATAAAGTGAAATACTGTGATAGACTGGTGACCTGTCCAGGGTGTATCCTGCCTTCCGCCCGATGACTGCTGGGATAGGCTCCAGCACCCCCCTGCGACCCTGAGGGAGAAGCGGCTTAGAAGATGGATGGAATTTAAAGTGAAATATTATTCTTAGTGTTGTGTTTGTGTTCAGTAAATATTTCAGCTCAGTTCAGTCATTATATATTTTTCATAAAAATAAACAATTAAAAATAACTGTTTTTTTTTCATGTATATAATGTTTAATTTTTTACAGTGCAATTCTAGAAGTCTACATACACAAATGATGAATACTCACAAACTATTTCTCAAACACAGCCTGAACACCGAGCAGGTGAAGTACACTGAAACCTTAATGTGACATTAGCGCTGCAGGTTGTGGAGGGGAAAGAGCATTAGAGCTGCAGGGGGGGCAGGTGGGTTATTGAGGATGGGTGCAGTGATGTCAGATTCAGCCATCTGGAAAAGTCCAAGCAAAAGCTGGGGCCTCTCAGCTCCAGTTTGTGGAATGATTAGGCCATGATCTGATATAATAAGCCCATGCTGACTGGGCCTTTTGACATGTAAAACAGTCATTTATAATGTGCACCCAAATGCTAATACATTTTTCAGTATGTTTCACAGGAGTACTAATACATCCAAAAGACCACTTCTTAAAGGAAAAGCTTGACCAAGCCCTGACCAGAAACTGTAATACATACAGTATGTTGTTACAGTACCAAGCCAGCACCTTCCACGCTGGGGCTTTAGCTAGTAGTGTTTTTGTTGTGTAATTCTTGTTCATACATTCATGTATTCCTAAATAATGTAAACATATAAATAAGTAAATGTAATGATTTATAATGGTGTTCAAAGATCACTTCTATACTCTGTTACACTAACGCCATGTTTGTGTGTGTATGGGTGTTGAATGTGGAGGACACATGAGCGATGGATTACAGAAATATTTGTCTCTGGTTTCATGTGCTGGATGGCTGAAGACTGTATGTGACTGCTGTGCCAGTCAGCAGAGCAGGACAGAGTGCTCGGTGGGCATCTGTGAGACTGGACACACCAAAACCATTCAGAGCAGATATGAACAACAGAGGTTTTGAAGAACTTAACTAAGTTGGTATTGCTTCCGAACTGCTGACAAGAGAGAGTGACTTGACTTTACTTCATAGATACCATTGACAGCAACATGAAGTGGGTTCATTTGGTTTCTCTTCTCTTAACTGTAATTACAGGTAATATTTTTTTTCACTCTATAATCTGTAAAAAGTTTAAAGGCATGTGTAAATTTATGTTGTGCATGTTGCCGTCTATATAATGTGCTAGCAAAAATGAAATGAGTGCCTAAAATAATATTTCACTGTAAGCTTTTCATTATTGAAAGTGCTAGACAACTAGAGCATCAAGTTTGTTAGTGGAGTTTTGTCACTAAAAGAACCAATGCACAAATCATTACGGAGGTTCAAACATTTTCTCATTTATTTCACATATATTACTATATGTGGATGGTTCATGGTTTTGTAAATGTTTAAGTAATCTTTAAACAATATTCAGCAAAATGTTTATCAACCTTTTCGTCGGCCTATTCCTATCCTCACGGCAAAACCTGATTCTAACCTGAAGATTAAAGAATCATAGAGCCCAAAGTGTATTTTTACCACTTGAACGTCAACTGAGAGAGAGAAAAGAGGTTTATTGTTCAGTTGTAAAGTATGAGGTGGAACATCCCTCTGTTTTTAGACTGCACAAAACATTGATTTGATTGACAGCTACAAATGTCCAAGTGACTGCTGGTGACTTTATTCACTGCCCCTGCGGGAATCTTTATGTAGTTACTGCTTGTTGAGTCTGATCAATGTGAATGGAGAGATAAATTGATAAAGTTCTAAATTTTAAAGAGGTCATCTGTGTAAATATTAATTGAAGTGCGATTTACACTTATTTTGAATAAATCTATAAAAGGCCGAAGGAGAGATTACTGTTGCTGGTCTAGTGACAGAATGTAAAGAAGACATTTAATGGCACATTAAGGCTGGGAAATGTTGACATGAGACACCAGCGTCCTGGATGATAAACATGGAGCAGAACTCAGAAAGGCTTTCCGGTAACTCTAGAACTAATGGAACTTTCACACGTTTCCTCTCAACTCATCTCCAGCTGAGAGGCTGCCAAAACGACACACAGCATAGCCCAATCCCCCACCCAGTCTCAATTCAATTTATTTACTGGGACTACAGTAACACTGTCTAAACTTATTTTTTACAATTTAAACTGAGAAGAACTGGTACGTTTGGGTATCACTAATCCACTCAATGCTACGCTAATACATGCTTGATTCTGGCACATTTTATACTCTTAAAAAGGTGCTGCAAAGAGTTTTATGGAGTGAATTACCACCTTTGGTTCCCTGAAGAGTTTTTGTAACAAACCCACCTTTGAAAGATTCTTTTAAGGGAAACTGTGGTCTACAATCTGTTGCATGCATGCCTACTCACATCCTTTATCAGTGCCACAGTAGTAAACAAGATTTCCCAGTGTAAAGACAAGGAAAAACTCCTTCAGATGTATCTTAAAGGGGGAGGAACTTTTGAAAACTACAACTTCTTTGATTTTTGGTTCCTTGTTTGTCTTAATTAGATGGTGAATGCATAAGATACCTAACATTTCTGCTAGGAAGCCAAATATCTTATTGCAGCTGTATAACTGTAGTACTCTTCAGATCTTTACAATGCAGAGAACAGATAATCAAACAGCAGATAAAGATAGCTATGCTGGTTAATATATTGTGCTTACCTCAGTTTGCCTTGTTTTTTCTGGCTGAAAGGGTAAAAATCTTGTCTCTGATGGCCATTTTTGCTGAATAAGGTTGAAAACACTGTTTTCTTTACTATGTTTTTTATTGAATTAATAAGGTATAAGGTATGGTATATTAATATATGGTATAATAAGGTATATTAATGCTAGCCTGGTTGTATCTATTTCTCAATAGACTAGCAGTTACACCAAAGGAATTCCTAAACATGGTAGGATATATTTGCATAATGCATGCAGGTTATTCTAGTGAGAGAACAATGGCAAACAAAAACATGCAAATGATAGACAATTGTGAATTCTGTCATACCAATGAGGCTGAGGGATTGGATGCTGCGCTATGATCTGCTGCATGACATAAAGAAAAATATATGAAACTACAGTTTTAGGTTACAATAAACCAAAATTGGTCTAGCTCCAAAAACGTTTTGGCACATTTATTTTTAAGAGTGTATTTCAAGACAACCTGGTGATAGTCATTCAACGAGTCATGCGACAGAATACTGTTTTGTATTGATCAATGACATTGTATACTGTACTGTATTGTATACTGAGTGTTCTACTGCTTTGTTGTTTTGTGTTGAGCAGGGCTGGTGTGGTGTTCAGAGGACGAGTCTCGTCTAGTTAAAAATCTGTTCACTGGGTATAATAAAGTGGTCAGACCTGTCAATCACTTTAAGGATGCAGTCGTGGTCACTGTAGGACTGCAGCTGATCCAGCTTATCAGTGTGGTATGAGTTACTGTTATCACTCTATAAATACTTAAATATTTTTTTCATTGCTCATAATATTAGTGTGCTGAACATGTAGTGACCACTCACATACAGTCATATGTAAAATGCAAAATGCATATGCACCCCTGGTTAAATGAATGTTTTGTTGATTTTCTAAGTTAAGCTACTTAAGCATTTGGCACTTTTTGCCCACACACACACACACACACACACACACACACACACACACATACACACACACACACACACATACACACACTGGGATAGGTGCTGGAGCCTCTCCCAGCGGCCATTAGGTGGAAGGCAGGAAACTCTGGACCCTGGACAGGTTGCCAGTCCATCACAAGGCAAACACACAGAGGGGCAATTTAACATCTCTAGATGGCCTGACTGCATGATTTTGGACTGTGGGAGGAAACCAGAGCACCTGGAGGAAACCCATGTAGACACAGGGAGAACATGCAAACTCCACACAAAAAGGACTCTGGTCACCCAGCTGGGGAACCCCTTCTTGCTGTGAGGCAACAGTGCTACCCACTGCACCGCCGTGCCACCTATGGCATTTTTATACTAATTTAATGCACAATTTCTATTGATCTGCTGAGTTTAATATATTGGTCAAATTTAACAGTGTTGAAAGTGTGCCATAACTTTTGCATGTTAAACTCAGCAAATAAACAGTAATTGTGTTTTCTGTAGAGAATTTGTACTTATTTTCGCTTAGAAAATCAACAAAACATGTCATTTGCATACAACTACACGTGACTATATTTGGCAAATACTGGAATTAAACGTGAAACCTATTTTATTTTCATCTGATCTCTGGCAGGATGAGGTTAACCAGATCGTCACAAGCAATGTGCGTCTGAAACAGGTAAATACTTTAAAATAATGGTTTTGCCAACGTTCTTTAGTAAAGGCAATGGGTATAAGCAGATGAGTGAAGACTCAAGTTATCATTTAATGTGTAGGAATGGTTAAACAGCACTGTTCTGTGATGGATAGCTTTTAAAAATGGTTCTACATATAACCAAAAAGGGTTTTTTTTGGTTCTATATTGAAGCCTTTTTGCTAAGAGTATGTTAAATGGTATTTCCACTGGCATTGTTCCTTGTTAGTTATTAAGATTTGAGCACATAATATGACTTGATACTTCTTTTAAGGCTTTTAATATGATGTTATGCTTTATCTCTCTTATGTTTATTGCTTAATCCACTTTTCCGGCCTTTAGCAATGGAAGGATGTGAACCTACAGTGGAACCCAGAGGACTACGGAGGGATAAAAAAGATCAGAGTTCCATCTACTGACATCTGGAGACCTGACCTTGTTCTCTATAACAAGTACGACATCAGGCCACTCCCTTTTGATCTGATTCTTCTGCATTTGAGCATGCTTATGCAATCTGAGCTGATGGACTCACAGACTCACGTAAGAATGACGTGTTCTGTCTCATGACTAATTCACTCAGGGGGAGATTTGCGGGTGTGTATACGCAGTCTATGTGTAATGTAAAAGGGAATGAAAGAACACTCATACTCATATTGCAGAAAGCTATATCTGGACTTCTCATCACATTTTCCTACCTGTCACCATATGCTGTGCCTAACACATGTGCATACCCGCAAACATACACACAACCATTTCTCCCTGACAACCAGCTTGCTGTCTGTGAGACCCCTACCCGTTGCTATGCTGGTTGGCTGGCACATGGTACAGCAAGGGTGGTGTGATGCCAGGACCGTGGCAGTCTCCAGGCAGAGCTGTCTGTGCTTGTTAACCTGATTCTCTTCCTCTTTTTTATTCCCTTTTTATTCAATTTTCCCTTCACCTCCACATTTCCCACTGTTTCCCAGTGATGTTCTTGCAATTTGAGCTTCCCTCACACTTTTTTACCCTACTCAGTAAAGTCGGTTGTTTTCAGAATAACATTTTTGTGAGATGTGGTAGGTGGTTTAAGAGCCCCTTGATTATGGTTTTTCAATCAGGGGTACTTAAAGGGTCCATATTATGGAAAACCAAATGTCCTCACTTTTTAAGATAAAACTGTAAAACATGCCACACATGTTCCAGTTCATATCATTCATCAAGCTACAAAACAGGCTTTATTGATTCATTCAATTTTTTTTTCATATTCTTTTATTTTCATGTGCCCATTCATGCTGCATTTACAAGGAAAGTCTCAGCTCAGATCAGTTTAAAGCAGGCAGCCAATCAGAGGTCATTTACACATCATTTACAATAGTCCAAAAGGCAGTAAAGGGCCTTAATTTTTATGAATAAAGAGAAGTTGTAAAATGCCAATGTAAAAATCAATTATAATGGGTTTCATTCCATAAAGCTAAGGGGAAAAGCAAAAAGGTAAGATATAGATTTATTAAATTTGTCCTTTAACTGTGATCTAACACAACTACTAAAGCTGGTATTAAACCCCTTAACCACTGGTGGGCCCAACATTTTATTACATACTTTTAGAACCGAAGAATAGCTCAGCCAGTTTGCACTGAAGTCCCCATATTTACTGAATAATAAGCCTTAGTATGTAATAAGCCTTGGATTTTTAGGGGTTAAAGGATGAGTTGTGAGTAGAATCAGGGGAAATCACCAAACTGTACTGGACTGCAGCCCTCTAAGAGTGGAGCTGAATATGTCAATTCTAAACCATTAATACTCTTCCTGTTCCCTCTTTTATTTGTCCCTAATAGCGCAGATGGTGACTTTGCCATTGTGCACGAGACTAAAGTTCTACTAGAGCACACAGGAATGATCACATGGAACCCTCCAGCCATCTTTAAGAGCTACTGTGAGATCATTGTACTTCACTTCCCCTTTGACCTCCAGAACTGCAGCATGAAACTCGGGACATGGACCTTTGATGGAAACCTTGTCGTCATCAATCCTGTAATAACATTGCGTAATTACCAAGGATCACCAATAATGAATGAATTTGATAATAAATATGAATGAATGATAATAAATAATTACTTCAGGTTTATCAGTTTATGCAAATAAATTGTGCCACGTAACCATCCAGCATGGGCCTATATGTACACAGTTTAATATGGAACGTGATCAGATACACCTGACTTTATTATAGAAGTTCAGTTTTACAATGCATGACACACCCTCTATTGTACGAAAATGCTATCAGTTCAGTGACCCAAGTGTGGCATTATGGCTTAATCAGTCAACACTTGCTTCAGTTAAATAATTTTACACTGCATGTTTATTGTTTCAACTGTTAAATTACACTGCAGCCTTCATTAACCTGTGATTGTTCTTCCCATCTTTAGGACAGTGATCGGCCAGACCTGAGTAACTTTATGGAAAGTGGGGAGTGGGTGATGAAGGATTACAGAAGCTGGAAGCACTGGGTTTATTATGCCTGTTGTCCCGACACACCCTACCTGGATATCACCTACCACTTCCTCATGCTGAGGCTGCCGCTCTACTTTATTGTCAATGTGATCATCCCCTGCATTCTTTTCTCATTCCTTACTGGCCTGGTCTTCTACCTGCCCACAGACTCAGGTACTGGGCAAACATGCACTTTGTGGATGGACTGAAGATTAGAGGGATGGATGCATGGATGGATGGATGGATGGATGGATGGATGAAAGGATGGATGGGTGAATGAATGTTTGGACAAAAAAACAAAATGGATGCAAAATCATGATTTCTGTTCAAATCTGTGAGGTATGCAATATTGTGCTGCAGAATATTATATACTATGACAAATAACAAATAGAATGCTTAGTTTTAGATACCCCTTTCAAAAAGAACCCAAAAAAAGGCTTCTTTGGAGTGAGAAAATGGATATGGTGGAAAAAATGAAAATATATAGGGGTGGATGGATGGATGGATGGAATAGATATATGTATGAATGTGTGTATAGATGGATGGATGGATGGATGGATGCATGTATAAGTTAGATGACAGAAGAACAACTGGATGTATATGCTTCATTACCAGGATGGTCTTCTATTTCTGTGATGGGATTAACTTCTGCCTGCCGTTTATCTTCAAACTGACTGCATGTGTGACTGACATGAGTCCTGTCTGCTAAAGCTGAGTGTCTGCACCTCTGATGTGTGTGTTTGTGTGTGTGTGTGTATGTGTGTGTGTTTGTGTGTGTGTGTGTGTGTGTGTGTGTGTGTGTGTGTGTGTGTATGCATGTTTGCATATGTATTCATGTTTGTGTCACTGATATGTGTATGAGATGAGTATGTGTGTGTGGTAACTCTGACTGTGTCCCAGGCTCCATCTCATTAGGCTCTCAGAAGCTCTGGTCTCACTATATCTGCCAGTGTGACTGCTGTAATGTATTATACATCACATGTCTCTCTCTCTCTCTCTCTCTCTCTCTCTCTCTCTCTCTCTCTCTCTCTCTCTCTATTCAGTATGCTGTGATGAGATTTGGTTGCTAAGGGCTCATAACCCATCAGATTGTGAGCCCAAGCTTACTGTAATAATCATAGTGTGATTGTAATTTCATGGGTGACCAAAATGCTGTATGTAGTTTGTTGTTTGGCTATGTGTTTAATCTGAGGTAGTTTAGGTAGGTATGCACTGATATGAGAAATGTAGGCCAATGACATCCAATATTTACCATATTCACATATGCCAAATCCAATATCCTGTCAACTAAACATTCTGCTTTTCTGGAGTACAATAATAGAAATTTCAGTCAAATGTGAACATCTGCCTGATGCTGATAATTTTTAAAAAGCTATTGTGGTGCTGATACTGTTATGATTCTGATATTATTGTGAATCTCTAACTTTGGAAAATCTTTAGTAAACTAATACAAAATAGTGTGTTAGAGCCAGAACAAGCATAGTTCAAAGCAACGTCCACAAAATCAGCCTGTCAATGCTCAGCGTAGACAGCTCAGTCACTGGTTGGTGTCAGTGTTGATTTATCAGCTTGAGAAGCAGGAGGGTGTTTAAGTCTCCAGCTCAGTGGAGTGTGATAAAGGCAATAGTGCTCTTCAAACTCCATAATCAGCACACAGCTCTTCCCGTGTAACGACTCAGTGTAGATGTCCAGAGGCTGGTGTTAATGGACAGATCCACCAGCTTTACATAATGTTGCATTTTTGTGTTCCCACCTGAATTGTTTGAGGAGTTGTATTAGCGCTACTGGACTTGGTTGCTCTCAGCATATTTCACATCATGTCAGCATATTGACAGAGATACTCTCCACAGTACAACACAGAGGTATTGATTAGGTTGTTTAATTAAATTAACAGAAGTGTACTGTCAGCCTTTTGGCAGTGGATTAAATGATTAAGACATGCATATATATAGTCTTTCTTTATAATAATATTGAAAACAGCTTTATAATAATATTCAAAACATATTAACTGATTAACAATGAACAAACAAAATACATACATAATGACAAGAAACCACACTTGAAATGTTCTGGATCATCAGTAATTTTGCTGTTTGTGTTGCTATATTCCATAAGTGTGTTGTCTCGTGGTGTACAGCTGAGCAATGAACACATATAGCTTTGTCAGTCCAACATTGCCCTTCAACCTGACCTTGGGGCTTACTATGTGGTGTGAACTCATTAAATGACTATGTATAGACAGCACTGAGGCGCCACTGAAGTTTAGGAGCCTCCTGCACACATTTAGCCCAACTGATGGGCCGCCTGCTGGTAATGTGCATTACCACGACAGCTGAAGGGTGTGTAATAGGATCCTGTGTTAGTGCTTTTGACATGAGTGGTGAAAATGCTCAATTAAGATCAGCAAATTCACATATTCAATAATTGAGTGATTTATTAACTCTGGGCACTCTCAAATCCATTTTCATAATCTCAATAGTTCAATTAATTTGACTTGCAATAAGGACTAAAAGTATACACATTTGCATCACTGTATGCCTGTGACCATTCTGCTCTAAACAATCTTGGCTTCTCAGAATAATGAAAATGATGTTGTAATTAAAAACTTAACAATTACAACCATTATCACATATATCTGGGTTTAATACATGTCTTAAAATGGAGTCCACCATTTCACCATTCATGCTGTGGTGGAAGTGACTGTGCTGTAATTTTAACATTTTTTATATAAAAATGACAGACTATTCATCATACTATCATACTACACTCTTTAAGAAAAGATGGCTCTTTAAAGGTTTTATGTAGAACCATGAACACTCAAAGAGGCATTTACATGCTTAAATAGTTCTTTGCATTGTGAAATGGTTCTTCAGATTGACAGAGAATGTGATGTATATGATTCTACACAGAACATTTTTGTAAAAGATTCTATACTCCACCAAAAAGGGTTCTTCTACTGTAAGAAGCTTGACATTGTAACAATAGTGAAAGCTTCTTGGTGCTATATAAAACCGTTTTCAAAAAGGTTCTATGTACAGCCAAACAACCTCCAACGTTTGGGGTTGTGGAAGAAATCAATGGACCGTAGTATTCTTTAAAAAAATAACTATTTTTAATACAATTCTTTTAAAAACGATATCTTTATTACAGATTTTTACTTTGTAAGATTAAACATCTATCTGGGGCTGGGGCAAAGGTGATATAATTCATACATAAACCACATTTCTAAGGGATGGAGGCATGGAAAAAAGCTATATGAGAAAAAAAAAGAAAATCTGTGACTTTTAGAAAAAATCCTCCCCTGAAACTTAAATATACCCTTAAACACCCAATGTGTGTGTATGTATGTTTGTGGGTCTAGGTGAGAAGATGACCCTCAGTATCTCTGTCCTGTTGTCTCTGACTGTGTTCTTGCTGGTGATCGTTGAGCTGATCCCCTCTACTTCCAGTGCTGTTCCACTCATTGGCAAATACATGCTCTTCACTATGGTCTTTGTCATTGCCTCCATCATTATCACCGTCATCGTCATCAACACGCACCACCGCTCTCCTAGCACACACACTATGCCTGCTTGGGTCCGCAAGGTGGGTACAGCAGCCACACCTCTCATCACAAAATGAGCTTAAGGCAGCAAGCAGTCTTTTGATTATTAGTATATGTGAGTTCATTGTTTGTCCTTCTGGGTCTTTGTACAGTGGCTTACACTAGTCAGGTGCTTTATTCATTTGATATATTATACAGGTTTATACAAAGGAAGTAGTCTTCTAGACAGTCTGTCATGAACCACGTGTGCATTTAAGAGTACAAAATGCAACTAAATGTAAGATATACAGTGTTTACCAGCAAATGTGCTCAGGTTTACACCATGGCAGTGTTGTTATTTATCATACCCTACTCAGTGCTGCCACCTAGCCAACAGAGGGCCCCATTACCTCTCAGCAGCCTTAGTCCTGAAGTAGCCCAGTCAAGCACGTACCCTGTTCCCAGAACACTTAACACAGCTAATTTTCGAGCCCACCCTGACCTGAAGTGGGTGTATCAGAGCAAAATAAAAAAAAAAACACTATCATGTTCAAGAGAGCACTACTTCAGGGCAAGGAGTGATAACCGCTGCTTTACAAAACCACACACCAAGGAACAGAAGAGCTGCATACTTTTTATCTTGACCTAATGTCATTTCTCATTTAATTATATTTGTTTTTGAGTGGTTGCATTTGTATGTATTCTGAGAATCTTTTCCATGCCTAAACATCCTTTTTAGGGTCAGTTTCCTAAAGTAGGATTAAGTGTGGTCAGCGCAGGATTTTGAATGGAGGTTTTTAATTGAAATGGAAATATAGTCCATGACCAGGTTCAGTCCTTTGTTATAAGGCCTTTAATATGAGTATTACACTAATGTCTGATTTGTCTTTACTCAATTAGTTAATCAGCAATCAATCAATGCATTTCTAATAAAAAAAAAACAATCAAATAAGTAGGTAACTAAGTAAATAAATAAATACATAAAATATCTGTCATTTATCTCTTCCTCTGTCTTCTTCAGATTTTTATTGAGACCATCCCCAACATGATGTTCTTCTCCACTATGAAGCGGCCTTGTATAGAGAAACAGACAAAGAACATTTTTGCTGCTGATCTGGACATCTCTGATATCTCGGGGAAGCCCATGCCCACTGCTGTGCCCTATCAGTCACCCATCACCAAAAACCCAGACGTGCGCAGCGCTATAGAGGGCGTCAAATACATCGCAGAGACCATGAAATCTGACGAGGAGTCCAATAATGTAAGACCATGAAGTGTTTATCATTATTTCTTATATTCTTTAAAAAGTTCCCCATGGCAACTTGATTTTTTTTGGGGATTATTTAATAATATTTTTTTTATAATTGTTGTTTTCACTGTTTTTGTCTGTTTTTTTTTTTAATAAAAAAAAAACCTTTAAATAATTTTTTCTCCAATATGAGAGTGGACTTTAAACATACTAAAAATATCAATGCTGTTCTCTTCTTGTTTCAAATATACAGCATTTTGGAATTAAATGCTTTAATCTCTCTCTCTCTCTCTCTCTCTCTCTCTCTCTCTCTCTCTATCTCTTTAGGCCTGTGAGGAGTGGAAGTTTGTTGCCATGGTTCTGGATCATATTCTGCTGTGTGTGTTCATGTCAGTGTGTATAATTGGAACAGTTGCTGTGTTTGCCGGACGACTCATTGAGCTTAGTGTGTTATAACATGGCTAAGACATTATGTTCATGTTTTAGGGACCTTCACATTATATTACTTATTTTCATATATTACATATTACTTATATTCATAATTCAGGTACTAAATATGCAAAATTATAATGAAACATAGCACAGTGTCCACAGCTAAGCCGCTGTTTGCTGTATAATAATGCTTTCTGATCATTTTGTGTTTTGTCAGTTCACTCGTCTCATGACAAAGACAAGGCAGACAAAGCAGTGATTGCAAGTAGATTTATAAATATAGTATTTTATTAAAGTTAGGATACTTATATTTATATATTGAGTCTATTTCTTATAACATTTATACTGCTTTATTATGTGTCCTAGTTGTATAATAAAAACATTTAAGTCTTATTAAATTATCACATTCTTGCTCATCATTTGCTACTGGTTTACTGAGATTGTATATACCTTTTATATACCAAACAGTAGTTGTTCACAGGCTCACATGTCCTCTTTTTAAGCTGGCTTCCTCATACTGCAGTGAGTTATTCCTGCTCTACTTTACTGCAAACCAAATAGGGAGATACTTACTCATTTCAAGTGACTGGCTGAAAAGGAAGCAGTACTCAAACAGCTCATTTGTTCTCCCAGATTCATTCACTGACTCTTGCTTGAGTTTGTTGTACACAAAATCTAAATATCTAAAATCTTCGTTCTCTGAAATGATTCCTAGTTATGAAGTATGATCTCTGAATGATTGTGTTTGGACACCCATTAACCTCTTAAACCAGCTGACCAGGTCCAGATTTCCTTTTCTGACTCTCATATCCACATAACTTACGTATTCGTTTCACAGTAGAAACTGAATGATTCACAGTAGCTTTTAAGAGTTTAAGGAATTGAATGCTCCTTGCTGTGCTGCAAAAATGATGGGAATTAAAATGATCTCAGGCCTTTGCTCCTTGATGTGTTGAGACTGTGTCTCAAAATATCCTCACGTAAAGGTGGAATAAGTGATTCTGGAGAAAGATTGTTGATATTGTTGAACTCAACAGCAAAACAAGTACACCCTTTACTTCAGGGCTCTTTCAGAAACTCCACCTCTCCAAGTTCATGGACACATATTGGCAATGACACTGGGCTAGCGAATTTCATGACCATTAAACCTTTCATAAATGTGAAGCACATACTGACACATACCATGTCATTAGAGCACAGCAAGTAATGTAACTAATGTTAGTAAGGTTGTGGGTTAACAAACTGTCACTACAATTGCTATTGGGAAACCAACCAGGTGGAATTAGCTATCACAAACATTAACAAACAGACCAAAACAATATTGACCTATTGATTCTGTAAAACAATGAGTCAATGTTACCTGTTGTCAAGCAAACAGAGCAACCTACTCATCCCTTTTCATCCTTTTCACATCTTTTTTTTACCAAGTTCTTGTTCAAACTTTGTTTTGTGGCTTGGTCCAAGCTATTAATATATTTTTTTCTCATTAACAGAGCCATGGCTGTGTATGAACAGCAGATTTTCTTCCAGTGCCCACATTAAAAATGGTCAGCTAGCAGACCATGAGGAGATATTTCCTGAATTTGACAAAAAGTGTATACATTTCCAGTGCATAACTGAATGAAACTACATCTGCTACAGATCAATACCAAACCTCAGGTGAAGAGAGCAGTGTAACACATTCAGCTAAAAGGAATTTTGTAATGCTTTTGTTATTTCGTTTTTATTTTCAGTTTCAAGCTGTCTCTGGAAAGGCAAAAGGCCCTATTTTTCCCTGAATTATATTAATCACGTAGTTCCTCTTTCTGTGAATGCACTTAGCAGGAGCTCACATATCTTCTCATTTACAGTAGCTGTTCTCATTCTCACTGAGAGAAAGGGTGAGGAAATGAGTGTGTAGCATTCGTTTGCATGCTGTGCGTTATGGCCCACTCCCCTGTGTGAGACTATGCTATGCACCTTCCGATTGGTCTGCTGCATAGAGAGAGAGAGAGAGAGAGAGAGAGAGGAAGTTCAATGCAACTGTCTGCACAACTGTGGAAGTAAGTTCTCTACGGCTTCATACACGGGTGAGTCCAGCTTTTTGTGACTAGAGTGAGGGAAAATAAGGAGAGATAGGGTCAAAGGAGGAAAGAGAAGCTGTGGATGAGAGCTGGGGCATCCTCACGGGTCAAAGGTTGATGTTTTTTGATCTGAAGGTGGTTGTTTTTTTTTGGGCTCCACCTCAGAGGAAACTCAGAGGAGGAAATGTAACTGACACACACTGAGAAGGACAGAAATTTTCTGTAACCAGGCTTATGATATGGCCTGTGCTTTAAAAAATGATCATGAAAAATGATCCTAATGTGCTTACTTGTTAGAAACTGGTTATTTGCAGTAATATACATAATGCAAATTCATCACATGCAGATTCTTAAAAGTAAAGGTTTCTAAATGTATTTTGTCTTTTATATTATGTGGAAGTTCTCAAAAAGTTTTTGAAAGGTTCTTCAAACATCTTTTTCACCAAAATGGTTGAAAGTTTCTTTAGGGAGCTCAAATTTGTTAATCTGCATCATCACTCAAAACCACTCTTTTTCCACCTTTATTTTTAAAAGCATATGTTTGTAATACATTTTCAACAGCATTCATTTTTCAGTATGTATACAACCCTCATCAGGAAGGGGCAAAACTTCTTTTGGGCCTGTGATTTTGTGTCTGCCTTCAATCTTCATACAAACTCACACAGCTTGTTTATAACTGAGCTCTTTGCTGTTCTTTTTTGATTGTGGTAAACAGCTCTAAAACTGCCAAATGCATTTCTCAGATATACATGGCTTTTTTCATTTGTTCATCTCTTCACTACTCTCGACTCTTTACTTAGAATGTGTCTCACTATTCTTGTCATTCTCTTTAGAAGTACTTCTAAAGAAAAAAAAAACACAAAAAACGAAAAAAACAACAGAGCAGCACAACATTTTGAGTGATTTTGCAAAAAGGTCTGCAACAAATATCATGAAGTAGCCCATAGCATGCCTCTTCATATTGAATCCCTGTAACAGGTCCACATGTAGCCTCCTAACCTGTTACAGTGCATCAAACCCTCAAAATCAGTAGCATGCGCCTGTGGCTGAGTGCACTCTAACTGCAGAGGAAATGGTGATACACATTTTGCACAGAAGACATTTGTAGGGGTTTATGCTTCAGGAAGTTGCTGTGACCTCTTCTGCAGCAGATACTTAGACCACTGCTTCCCTCAGTGAAGCATGCTGATTCCACTCAATGCCTAGGATCCAGTGCTGCAGTTAACATACACAGCACTGTGTAAAATTACTGACTTTTGCACAGTACAGTAGCATTAAAATTATCTTAACTGTTGCAATCTTAACAAGATTTTGTATCTGACCTGAGATCTTGCAGGACTGAATTTCAGGCTTCTCTGACAACTGAAATTGTTCCTCATCTGAAATACCATGAAAAGCATGCTATACTGAAAAAGTTCAGTATTTTCATATCATTTGGCAAATTGGCAGCTGTTTCAGAATTACATAGAAACAGCAGCTGCACACCTTCTTTTCCTGATACAATATCAGGACATGCATCATCTTATATGTAGTACAGTGGCCCCCAAAGGTATTTGGACATTTGACCCATACTTAAAGGTATTAAGTTTATTGTGTTAAGAAGGAAATTCTCAAAGCAAGTGACTTTTCATTTAAACAGACATTCCAAGACGAAAGGTGGCAGGTGAGTTTCAAATTATCGTTTAAACCATTTTCTGCAGGTTTGCGTTCAAAACTTTTTCAAAAAATTTTTTTTATACAAGCTCGCTAAAACTACTGTATGAAAAACAGCTCCAGACTTTGATATTTCCACCCCTGTACCTGACAGTACATTTAGTGCAGTCAGGTTGAAATTCTATTCCAAATGTTCGCCACAGAAATCAATTTAATGCTTTGCTAAGTGTGTTTTTCTCTAAAACAAGTATAAAACTGTCAAACCATTACCAATGGTTGAAAAAAAAGTATTTCTGAGACCACTGTATATGGTACAGCCTGTATGTATATAATGAACTTTTGACATGCAAAATCCTAAACCTAAGCCTAATCTTCACACAAGTAATGAAAAATGAAAAAAGGAAATATGTAGATTTTATTTTAATGCTTTTTTATTGCTCCTAATTTACACTCACACACGCTCACACATACAAAAGACTGTTCTGTTTATGTGTGCATCTAACACATCACGGAGGCAAAACCACAGAGCTAGAATGTAAAAATGTATTTAAAGACTAAGGAACTGAAATGAAATCGGATGCAAATGTCTATGATACAGGATGTATATTAAAACACTCAAACACACACACATACACACACACACACACACACACACACACACACACACACACACACACACACACACACACACACACATTCTAAGCCGCTTCTCCCTCAGGGTCATGGAGCACTGATGCAATTTTCTTTAACTGTATCAATGTTCGCGGGGCAACCCTGAGAGAAAAGAGGCTTAGAAAATGAAATGTGTGTGTGTGTGTGTATGTGTGTGTGTGTGTGTGTGTGTGTGTGTGTGTGTGTGTGTGTGAATGTATCAATGTTTAGTATAGCCAGACTAACTTGATGTATCACTGGTGGCAAATATTTTAATCCACCTGCCTGAAATATCTGGTGGAAACCTGAAACACACATGGTCAACACTGTTTGTTACTCAATCAGTCAGTGACTCAGTAAGTGACAGCACCTCTTGTAAGCTGACCTGCTGGGGGGTCCACCAAAAAATGTGGCATCTCGGTGAAGCATCTGTACAGCCTGGGGCTTCTGGGCTGGAGAGCAGAGTACTGGTGAACCTGCCGATCTCCGGTAAGCCCTGGGCTATTGTAATCTGGCATCAGTCCTATAGTTCTGGACAAGTGGAAACTAGCCAGATTCTGCACAGCCTGCCATGTTAAATTAGGGAAACATGGACTAGAGTAATGCTTGCATCACTTGCCTTGTTTAGCTTCAAGTGACAGTGAACACAGGTAATGAGGTCACAGCTGTTCTCTTGAAATGACCTCATAAGGCAGAAAACACCATGTGTAACGTAAATACATTTATGGTGTAAAGAGACAAAAAAAAATCTACTATGCTAAAACCCATTTGTTAAAAAGCATTCAACCCAGTACACCACTGCTTGGTGCCATGCTAAATGTTTGGGTTTAGACATGAGAACTAAACTTCAAGAAAGAGGAAGCATACAAACAGTCAGTAACTTCTTGTTTTGTTAGTGAACTTGGCTGTGTTATTCTTGGGTTTCTGCAAATCTCCTTCACTGCTTATGAGTAGCTTCTTTACCTACTACAGGAAGATTAAGTGTGAAAGCTCTGTTGTGAGAGTGACTGTGTGTGCGGTGCCAAGCAAGTTAGTGTGTGAACTTTGAGGTTATGCATAGCATTAAATGTGAACACAAAAGACTATTGTAGTCTCTCTCTCTCTCTCTCCCTCCTTCTCTCTAATCTCTCTCGATCACTCTCTCTGCAATGCTTTGTGTGGTCTTTAGGTGCAGAGTTGGAAAAGGATTAAAAAGAAGAGAATATGCCTGGACCTCCACCACCACCACCTCCACCTCCTCCAACATTTGCCTCGGTAAGACATACAACTGATAAGTGAGTGGAAGCAAATTATCCTGATCCCTACAAAAGATAGCCAGGAGCAGACTTAAATTATTCATATTAAGATATGTTATTTTATACACCAGTACATTCTATACAATACGCTTTCCCACAAGAAGTGTTCTTATTCACCTCTGAAACATTGCATAGTCTTGCAAGCAGGAAACTGTTTAGCGTTTGTAACTGTAGAGAGCCATCTAGTGGTGACTTTGACTGCATTAATAGTCTCAGTAACTGTTATTCATCTGATACAGGCAAATACAGAGAAACCAGTTCTGAAGAAATCTGAACAACAGGGAAGGAACGCTTTGTTAACCGACATCTGCAAAGGCACCCGCCTGAAGAAAGCTGTCACTAATGACCGCAGTGCTCCAGTCTTTGAGAGTGAGTGACCTCTGCAGTTGTGGGATATGCACACCATGCAATGACAGCGCACATTAATAAATTCTATTTAGCCCACCAAAACATTAAAGTATGAACAATACTAATAATGTGCTGCACCATTGTGAAACATTACTTTTGAAATTTGTAATTTGGATTTATTCTGTCAGTGTAAACTCCTTAGTATTCTTTTGTATTCTTAAACAAGTATATTCAGCACACGAAGAGTTAAAAGGTTTTGTTGCAAAAAACACATTATAAACACTTTTGGAACATTTTCATTTATTTATGATATATATGTTGTTGGATTTGGCTTTACACATAAAATGAATATTAATGCTATGTTATGATTAATACCATTATAAAATAAAAATGGGTTTTCCATTGACATCTGCCGTTATTCTTTTCAAAAACTTGTTATATCTGAAATCACTACAAATGGACATACAGCATTTTGAACTTAAACATTTTCGTTGTTAAGTTCTTTCTTAAATAAAATAATATCTTTCCCACAGAGCCCAAAGGAGGAGGAGGAGGAGGTGGGGGAGGAGGAGGTGGAGGTGGCTTTGGAGGCGGAGCTCCAGGTGGGTTAGGTGGACTGTTCCAGGGTGGGATGCCAAGACTAAAATCCCCAGGAAGCAGAGACACCTCTGGTAATTATTATTTAATTTCTCATAAAATAAAAGCAACACTAGTGGACAGGTCAAAATGTGTGAAATTGCATATTTCCTTGTATGGGATGTTAATGTCCATTTATCTCTAACCAGCAAGGCCACCTATGCCTCCTTCTGGTGGTAGATCCCCCACACCGGGTGGTGGTGCTCCTCCTCGACTTTCTGGCACTCTTCCTGGGCGAAGTCCCATGAACAAGGGCAGCATCCCACCTGTGCCTGCCTCTATGCCGTCCCCTCAGCGCAATTCCCATCCCACTGGCCCTCCTAGTTTACCTGGAGGTCGACCCCCAAACTCCTCCCATTCTACACAATCCACCACACCGGGCCGACGCCCCAGCCTACCCCCAACCCCTGCAGGTGGTCCTCCTGGGCGGCAAACTAATTTACCCCCACCTCCTGTTCCTTCTAGTGGTCGTCCACCACTTCCCACAGTTCCCTCTCTCTCCTCAGATGATTTTCCTCCTCCTCCACCGTCCATGGGAGGAAGCAGGGGATCTTTTCCACCACCTCCAGTTCATTCTAGTGGCCGTCCACCACTTCCCACAGTTCCTTCTGCCTCTTCAGATGATTTTCCACCTCCTCCACCATCCATAGGAGGAAACAGGGCATCGTTTCCCCCACCTCCAGTACCCTCTAGTGGTCGACCTCCACTTCCCACAGTTCCTGCTGCTTCTTCAGATGATTTTCCCCCTCCCCCACCACCTGTAGGGGGACATAGGGCATCGTTTTCTCGAGATGGACCTCCACCACCACTGCCTCCAACAGGAAATAAACCACCGGTCCCTTCAGCGCCAAGGCCTACAGGCAATACTCCACCACCACCCCCTTCAGGAAGAGGAGACTTACCTCCGCTGCCACCTGCACCACGGGAGGAGAACAGAACTCCTCAGAGACCTCCATCGTCAAGCAGCCTGCCCCCTGTCCCACGTCCTGGAGGCTCTGGCCCACCTCCACCTCCACCCAGTGCAAGACCACCACAACAAGGAAGGAGCCCATCTGTACGATCGGGTATGAATCTTGGCCAGGTTTCATGTGTTTTTAAGTATTCTGTGGTTCAGCATAAGAAATGTGGATGTCTTTCTATAGGTCCTCTTCCACCTCCCCCTCCATCAGGAGGAAGCAGAGGTGGCACTCCACCTGCACCACCTCCTAATCGTCCTGGAGGAGGTGGAGGAGGTGGCAGACCTCCTCCACCCCCAGACCGGCCTGGAACAGGGGGCTTTCCTCCCCCACCTCCCTCCACCATTGGCAATGGCTACCAGAGCTCCCCACAACACAGTCAAGGTATGGAATTTACATGTACTCATGCTGTAGATGAAACTTCCATGAGGTCTGCCTTACTTTTGACCTGACTGGTCAGCAAAAAAAAATTGTGGAAAAAATAAAACATAAAATGTGGCTTGTGTAAAAATTATGGCAGATTTTATATTTCATGTTTTATTTTTATGTTAACCTCAGCAAAGAATTAAAAAACTGCACTAAAATGTACAAACAAATGCCATATTTAAGTTTCCTCCTTTTAGAGGATGTGATATTCACTGATAAAATCAACAAAACATGTAATTTGGCCAGGGGTATTCAAACATTTGCATATGGCTGCACAGAGTTCAACATGTTAGTGATACTGTAACATGCTGTTTCATTGGAAATAATGTTAATTTTGTGAAAATGCTAGCGATTATTTGTCCCACAGAGATAAAATATGTCTGCGAACTTAATGAGTGCTTGCACACAAATTTGGAAATACGTCATATTAGTGTGCACTTTAGCAAAACCCACAAACCCACAACTGGAGTGATACTCTCAAGGCTACATCTTCAGGAACTTCACTTATGGTGTGTAATTGCACCATATTCCAGTGCAAAATATGTACCTCTCCCCTGGGAAAGTTAATGTAGTATGCCTTTATTACGTAGTATTACTTTTTATTTTGAACAAAATAAACACATTTTTTTGTGATTAATAGACATTACTTTCACTTTTTTAGAAAATATTTATCACACCTTTTTCCATGTGATGCACACTTTTATTTTTAATTTTTGATTTTCTCGTGTCATGTTTCATTCATTTACACCTTTCAAATGTATAATTTCACAGTGGAACATGTTGAACTAAATTTCTGCATGTTACCACATGTATTTATGTAAAACACAGACATAAATCATCTCAAAAACATAAATCAAAACAAAAACATCTTAAGGTGTAACATCACAGGATTACTTCTTATTTACATTATGTCCCATATGTTTACGCACACACCTTCTGGGTTGCGAGAGGTGCTGGAGCCTATCCCAGCAGTCATCGGGCAGAAGACAGGATACACCCAGTCCATCACAGGCAGACATACACATTCACAATTTAGCATGCCCAATTGGCCTGACTGCATGTCTTTGGACTGTGGGGGGAAACCGGAGTATCTGGACATGGGGAGAACATGCAAACTCCACACAGAAAGGACCCTGGTCACCCGGCCGGGGAATCAAACTCAGGCCCTACTTGCTGTGAGGCGACAGCACTACCCACCGCACCGTGCCGTGCCACCCCATAGGTTCATATGTAAAAAATATTTTATTGACACTCCACATATGACATGAACAGCTTGTGACTTTTCTGTAAGATAAAAATCACAGTAAATGTTTCTTCAGCCAGGCTGCGTAGTTTGTTACCATTAGGCTGTGGTTACCAAGCAACGTAATTTGGTGCGCTAATAAATAATTCAACTAATGAATGCACTCATGTGCACAGCATATCAAGTACTTTACATCAGCTTCATATGTGGTTCAGGCAGTCAGAGTTTAGAAGCGGAAATAGATTTTGAACCTAGACTAAGCCTTGAAGGGGAATTCCACCATACCAGGAGGAATTTTAAATTTATACATAACTAAATTGCTAAGATATAAAAAGTCATTCAGAGTGTGTTGATTAAAAATGATTCATGCAAGAGAAACTTACATGAAATACTAACAAACACATCACACCATTCCTGACATATTGTTTTATGATGGTTTTGAGACATCTTTGACTTAAAACATTTTTATTCTTTCATGGTGAATACGTGCATGTATTATAAAGCAAAATAGTATTTACAATTAATAGTATCATCACTTTTAAAAACTCAGAAGATGTGTAGATTCATTGTTGAACCTCTGGTTTCTATAACCACCAATGTAAACAAATCTGAGTTGGTAAGTTTCTCTGCAGTGAACCATTTCACGTCAGACCACTCTGAATAGCTTTGTTAACCCTCTATTGCACAATGTTGCCTAAGGGCAACAAACTCATTTTTCTTATTTTGCAATAACATTATACATATTTAAAGACAATGAAATGATTAACAATAAAGGGAAGAGATTGTGTAAGTCAATAAAAAGCTTGTGCTTAGCCATACTCTCTCTTAGTGGACATTTCTAAACCTCTTTTTAGAACATTCAGTATCAGTTTTTTGTTATTTGCAGAAATAACAGCATTGTATAACAGTGGAATGGATTTAGCCAGGTCTCAACACTGCAGGGAACATGGCTCTATATTTCTTTTTATTGTCGCACAATGTTTCCTCAAGGCGACATACTCCAAAAGGTCCCTTACAAAAATCTAAATCTAAAAAATCTAAATTTATTTCTTTTTTTTAATGTTTTTAAACATAATAATCAAGTCCAAAAAAATTAATCAAGAATCATTTTATTCAAGAAAAGTGAATTGAATATTTGTTTCAATGTTTTCATAATGTGTGCAGTAGAGGGTGAACTTCACAATCACTGAATTACACAGAAATTAAAGCAAAATAGTGGAATTCCTCTATAAGGTAGTCTGGAAAGAATTGTTGTTATAATGAATAGTTGCTGAGGATATTAATTGAAGCCTCATTACCACTGTTACCATTATAGTGTGTTTAAAATCTTTAATACAGTTAATACTGTGAAGGTATCTGCCCTGTTACAGCACATCACGTCAGTGGGAGTTTAATCTGTGTGTTATGTGTTTGTGTAATGTTATTTTACTGAGCGGCTGTGTCCTAACAGGTAACAAAGCAATAAGCAATGTTTAGTCCCTGACGTCTGTTTGGACTTGATAAGCTCTGTGTTCAGCACTACACTCTAATAGACAGACTCTATGTTTGCTCTGAGGTCAGCAGTCTCAGCCTTGGACTTAACATAATACCCAGAGAGTGTTTTCAATCAAACCAGTCTTGGTGCCTTGTTCCTCTACACTTCTTCACATCTGTTTATGAGATTGATACTTAAGACACCATTAAGCTAGCATTTACATCTCTATGGACAAGCATTTTATTAAGGTAGAAGATACAACTTAAACATGATTGTTAATAATATTTATTCATTTCTTGAAACATTTTCATAACATAATATTTTAAAACAGAATTTAAAACAGACCAGATGTGTGGAGTCATTACAAATGAAAAAAAAAATAAAATAAAATAATTTCAAGAAAATATGATCCAGTTATGTTCCTTAACTAAAGGTACTGAAGACGGGTAACACCCAGTGACAGTTTAATCCTTTTTTTCTGAGAGTGTGGTAAGAGAATGAAATGAATAATTTCATTCATTGTCTGCAACATCTTTTTGTATTTGATTGAATACAGTGATCCTAAACTTCTGAATTGTGATTCAAGCTTTTGAATTGAAGCAAAGGGAAAAAAATGAACTCAGCTTTTATAATAGGGATAAACTTATCTAAATCTTGCAAAGAATCAGTTTACACTTGCAAACAGAGAACAACAGTTTTTAGTGGTGAGAATGTACTACTGCTTTGTTAAAATTAAGCCCTCATACTTGATCCACAGAGTAATATTATCCTCTTTTTTTAGATGACTGGGAGATGAGGTTTTCCTTCCATTCCCTATCTGAGCTGCCACCACCAGAGCCTTACGTCTCTTGCCCTAAGACATACCCCAGCAAGGCTGGTAAGAGTGAAGGCAAAGGTAAGGAACATTTTTTTGCTATGAAATATATTTTGCTTCATGTCCGTAATAGTGAAGTAATGTGACTGGATAGGAAAAGGTTATGTTACATCTGTACTTGAAAGACGGACAGACTTTTGGATGGACGATATCATCACCAATATGACTGCTTAAATTCTGGATTTATTCCAAAGATCTTTGCCTAATGTAGACTGTTACACAGAATGTTATATTTTGGTGTTGTTCATTTGTTGCTGGTGCCTCTTATTCTCAGAATTTATTTATTTATTTATTTATTTATTTATTTATTTATTTATGTTGCAGCAACTGATCCAAGTACAATAAAGCTTGTCTGTGTTCTCTACAGGATCTTTGCAGAAGGAGAGAGGTGCTCCTCCACTGCCTCCGTTACCTCCATCAGCCAGATGAAGGAGAATCACTCATACCTGTCCAGTATTATTGGGGCAATTTAGATTTTTTAATCATAGCTCCTTAACACTTTTGTTCAGAATATTTTTTTAAACATTGCTGAAGGTTACAGTTTCAGAATTCCACAACACACACACACACATACACACACACACACACACACACACACACACACACACACACACACACACACACACATACACACACACACACACACACACACACACACACACACAAATGACAATGCACAGACAGACTGTCAATAGTTATTTTAGTGCAATGTGTTCCAAATATATTTTTGAAAGAACGTTTATTTCTTATATCGACTGTTTTTATTTCCTTTTTGAGCTTTGTCTGAATAAATAAATGTATGGATGAATATATGATTGAATGGATGGATGTTTGGAAATGGTATGGAAAGCTGTGCTATTCTTGCTAAAAAAATAAAGCACATTTCTCTGCAAAATCAAGCACAGTATGTGGGCTCATTTGAACAATGGTGTTGAATAACGTACACCTCCATCTTTGGCTTGTAAAAATTGTCATCATTTTAAACGCTTCCTCTCGTTGCTGCACTTCTGTGGAGACTTTAAGGCGGAGTTTTACCCTCTATAGGAATTATCATGAAGAGGGAGGCTAATGCGAACAATGCCGAGACCGAATTAAACCGGGTGAATAGTGTACTGAGAAGACTTTTATTCAACAGTATTTTGTAACACTGAGGACTTTTATTCAAGCACCACGTGAAACATTCATGTGAAAATTTGCTTGTGCCCGCCTCCCGCTGTCTGTGATTGGTGGAATCAAGTTTCTATCCAACGGTTTAGGAAAACATATAAGAGGCCGGCAGGGACGGAGCGAGAGTGGAGGAGACGTGAGCTGTCAGACCTGAAATCCAGTGATCATACAAATATGAAGTCTTCATCTACCTTGAACATTTGGATATGGGTGTAACATCACGCCTTTACCTGTCTGTGGGCTGGAGAAACTGGTTAAAGCAGAGAGAGAACTAGCTTAGTTTGTTGTCATGTGGGGCTCCCGTGCCGTTTCCTGTCAGTTCAACTCGTGCTAACTCTGTAACTCCGACCGGTTTCAGCACCGCAGCTCAGACAGGTAAGAAGTGTGACGGTGATTAAGTTTAAATGCACCACTTTTAATGAAACGAGAATGTGATAAAGAACCTTTCGCACTGCGAGCTATACAGTGTTTGTATAGTTAGCGTTTGTTGTGTATTGAAAGATATACTTTCAAATGTGACCTCCGTCAGGAACTTGGGCACTTTCAAAATGAGCTTAGCTGGCTTTCTGCGAACTTGGACTGCAGTGGAGGTGGATGTGTACATGCTGCTGAAATGTCTTAGAAACCAATAACCATTCACTTTTAAAGCTGTTAAAGCGTTTCGTCAGTCGTAGGAAATAATTCGTCACTAATTTCTTTGATTAACCCACTGTCTCGATTTTGGTTGTTTTTTTTTCTCTGAAGCCTACAGACCTACAACAGGATGGAGTCCATCAACATCTCCATGTCCAACTCTGCACCAGGGGCTGACCCCTCACCTGCCCCACATCCTGCCATGTCCATCGATAAGCTTTTCCCCGCTCTCCTTGAGTGTTTTGGGATCATACTGTGTGGATATGCAGCTGGTCGTGCCAATATCATCACATCCACACAAGCCAAAGGCCTGGGGAACTTCGTGTCGAGGTTTGCTCTGCCAGCGCTGCTATTTAAGAACATGGTGCTGCTGGACTTTGGAAATGTTATATGGCCCTTTCTGTGGAGCATTCTGGTGGCCAAACTGAGCGTGTTCTTCATTGTGTGTGTACTGACATTGCTGGTGACTAGCAAGGACACCAGATTCTCCAAAGCAGGCCTTTTCTCCATATTTGCTACTCAGAGTAATGACTTTGCTCTGGGATACCCTATAGGTAAATAATATATATTTTTTCCTGGACAGTCAAGGAAAAAGTGCTTCTATTTGAAAGGGAAGAGCAACAGTCCAACCAACAACCACACAGTCATATAAAGTATTCACAAAGTAGAAAAGAAATCATAGTTAAAAATTTGAAATGCGATCTAACTGCCCTTTGTCCAGGTGTGGACAAACACTCCTATACTCTGCTGTCCGCTAGCTGTGTTGACTCAGGTGGCAGTGCTTGCACCATGCCTGTCCTGTACAGAGCTGCTTAATCCATTTGTCAGCTTGTTTGTTTGGTTCATGGCTAAGAATAGGTTAGACTGGTGTGAGTACAGTGAGTAACCGCATTCATGTTGTGAATGTTCTTTTTTACTGTCTCTTCTATGGTTTTCTCAGATCTGTCAAATGAATGTAATGGAAGAAACATCTTTTTTTTTTTTTTATTTAAAAAAAAAAAACAGTCTGAACGTGTGATCTTTTCAGTTGAACACTGCTTGCTACTCCCTTTAGCTGGGGTTTAAAAAATGTCTTTTGTTGTTCTCAGTTGAGGCTCTGTACAGAAACACCCATCCAGAGTACCTGCAGTACATCTACTTGGTGGCTCCTGTCTCCCTCATGGTGCTAAATCCCATTGGGTTTGCATTCTGTGAGGTCCAGAAGCGCCGGGGTGAGCATGTTCAGCATCAGAGTAAGCTATATGTAGTTGGGGTGGTGCTGCTCCAGGTTCTCCGGAACCCCATCGTCTTCATGGTGGTGGTCGGGATTGCATCACACTTCCTACTGGGCCAGAAGATCCCACCATTCATGGAGGAGTTTGTGGATGGCTTGGCCAACTCGTTTGGAGGAGCGGCTCTGTTTTATCTGGGTCTGACCATGGTGGGTCAATTGAGGAAGCTGACAAAGTCCACTGTGGTGGCTCTGATACTGCTCATCACTGCAAAACTGTGAGTTATCTTGATAACAGTGAACAGGGGAAGTATTTAGGTATAGTGGCAGTTATTGAAGATTAAAATGCTAATTTGTTTTTTTGTCACAAGATGGCGCATTAACTTCTTAAAAAAATGAAAGTTTCAGGCAATTTAAAGAATTTATTCTTTTATAAGATTAGTCAAATGAAATATACCTCTTTCTTGAATTCTTTGGTCATAAGAGGTTCTTTCTAAGCTTTTCTATAAGTATGTCATCTATCAGCAGTTTGGTATTGTCTCCTTTGGCTTGGTTATCAAGATTTATTGACTGCATTTGCACAGCCTCATTTGTTTTATGAGCAGATAGAAGCTGTTTCTTTGCTGAAGGACTGAACCACAAGAAACTTTTATAAATGTGAACTGTTGTTCTGCAATAACAGTTGTTTATTGTCCCTTAGGATCATATGGGTTAGGGTTAAGAGGTTCAGTGTTCTGTTTCCTCTTTTACTTTTAGAGAATTAGCACAGTTTCACATTCAGCATTTGCCCTAGATACATTGTATTCTAATGTAGCGCTGTTAAATACTGATTATTATTGCAGGCCAGTCTGTTCTCATGGATTACCTCTCTCTGCACTGATTACTTACATTTAAAAGTAGTGTTTTGACTCCGTAGGTCTGAGGTTTGGTTGTTGACTGTGATATGTGGGTCCTTTGTGCTTAAGAATTCTCAAGGCGACAAGCAAGTTTGGGCCTGTGTGAGGAAACATATTCCTGTGCGTGCTCTGTAATTTAGTCTGATCTGTAGCTTTTTAAGCTTTCCTGTTATATCAAGGGATTCCTACTGTACCTTAGAGAATATTGAATCAGTTGCCAGATGATCAGGATATGTGAAAACCAAATGTAGGACAGCTTTTAGAAATAACTTTCAAATCAAGCCAAAGAACTTGATAGCTCTGCCTTTAAAATGCAATTCCCCCAATCTTTCATGATTTCTATACAATACAATTGTTAAGATGCAAAGTAATTCACAATGGTTTGATGTAAAGAGTCAGAATTGTGTCTTCAGATGTCATAAAAGTTGAATGTCTTTGAAAACTACCTCATAGAATGTTATTAGGCAGAATGATTATGAATATGTTATGCATTGTTTTATGATGCCTCTGAGAATTTTTTGTTTAATTAATTAAGGGCTGAGTTATACATGCACAGAATTGTAAGGAAAAATTGTACCCAAAGAAAGCTTATCTTTCCAGATTTACCATTTTAACATTGTCTTTTATAACTAATATTGATAGACATGTGCAAGTTAACTTATGGTTTGGGATTGTGAATAAAAAGGCTATATTTGTGCTGAAGAAATCTCAATTCCTAGTTTGTATCACCACCAATATAAAGACATCCAACTTTCTATAGAATGGAGCATTTCACCTCAAAACTTTACATCTCAGTGACTGAATTATGCAGAAAATGTGAAATTTACCCTTTAAGGCGAGCATTATCATTTTAGCTCAAATATCGAATATATTTACTCCATATTCTTCTGTGAACAATGTGTGTTTTTTGTATTTTCTTTAGGCTGATGATGCCACTGATTTGTAGAGGCATGGTGGAGGTTTTGGACAGTGGAAACATTAGCTCTCTAAACCACAGCAGTCTGTCTAACTATGCTTTCCTGTACGGAGTCTTTCCCACTGCACCCAGTGTGGCCATATATGCTGCTCACTATAACATGGAGCTACAGGTGGTGAGTGCCTGCTGCAGTGCATGATATTTGCATGTTGTATATGAAAGGTGATATGGCAAAGACATCACAATGCTTGACGGCATTGCCATGGTATGTGTCACTGTGTTTCGTGATTTGCAAAAGCATTGAAACAGACAAAAATATTCAATGAAGACAGATAAATAGAACAGGACCTGACAAAACACAAACAATTGGTAGAAATAAATGAGGAAAATAAGAGTAGTAGAATAATGATCTGACACTCAATTAGTAACTTATTCCCTAAATCTGTCTTTCTCATGATGCATGCAAGTGTTAATTATTCTTGAAGTACTGTTCTTGAAGAAACTCATGATATGCTCAGTGGAGTAAATTGTTATGTGATGCATTACATAAGCATAATGTATTTTGTAGGGATTGAACAGTGCAATGTGTCAGATTTCATCGATTTCTTTTGTGGCTTATCGTACTGTGTCATTTTATTGTGACTAATGTAACTAGGCTAGTGTGTTAGATCAGGAAACCATAAAGCACAGCTTCAAATATCGTGCTTTTATAAAATTGAGTTGTTTAATTTAGTGTTTCCCTAACTTGCTCCTGCAGGCCCACTTCTCCATGTTCTATTGCTTTCCCAGCTTTACAACATCCATCTTAATACAGTAAGGGGTTGTTAAAAACTGATTATTTGGATCAGCTGTGTTGGGAGCAGTGAAAACACTAAAATATGAGTTGGGAACTACTACTTTAATTAACAGAATGTGGAAACATGGAAACATAAGCACATATAATGTAAATCAAATTTTTAGCCATTCCTCATTTTTGCTGTATTAACAATATTCTATCAATATTGAGTCAAATTATGCCTTTTTTGAATTATTACACCATTAATATTGTATTACCTGCCTTGAATTGTACATTTAATGTTTTTAAATATACAATTAATATTAGTAAAGGAAAGGAAATAAATACTTCAGTCATGCCTTGTCGAGTTAAAGATAAGAGCAATGTATTGACACTCATTAATGCATTTGTGGATAAGAGGATAGAAGATTTACATAATAAAGGCTGGTTTTAAGTGATCATTTCTCTAATTTTGTTTGTAGGTGTAATGTTCTGACCACAGTGTACATGATGTCACACATTAGCATAATGAATACTTCAGTTTGCAGTGTATTTTGACATTGCATGGCCACCTCTGATTGGCCCTTAATCTCCATTCTCTAGGTGACCTCAGGGATGGTCATCAGCACCTTTCTCTCTGCCCCCATCATGTATGTCTCTGCCTGGCTGCTGACTATTCCCTGGATGGATCCCAAACCGCTAGCATCTGCGTTGCAGAATATTAGCTTTAACATCAGCATTGTCAGCCTATTTGCGCTGGTAAGCAGACATTTATGCACGCAGGTCTGACTGTTCCTTTTCTTTTACACATTTTCATAGTTCCTTTATTTAAAAACTATGTTGCTACACTAGATATGTTAATGGCTTTTAAACGGCCTCCTTTGAACTGCTCATTCTGTTTTTGGCTCCTGTAACTCAGCCTGATATTATAGGATTACGCTAAATCAGTTGTTACCATAATAACTGGGGCACAAAAATAATAGGGTCTAAACCTTTTCATATTTAAACTGGAATAAATGTCCACTGTGACTGTTGGGTTATGGATATCAAAGTAATTACAATTAGAAATGTAAAACTGGAGTATTTGGATAGTAATTGGAGTAAAACTCAATATTTTAGCCAAATGGATAATATGAGAGAACTACCTTGTAATATAGCAGTTGTGAGTTCTTCTAATATGAAAAGTTAGCTCCGCTACAGCGGAGCTGCACTTCCTTCCTCTTTCTGGTAGTCATAAGCTCTACTCAGGAAACGTAAATGGGTTAACAGTAAAAATATAATAAATGTAAACTGGTCTCCTCCCAAATAGGTGGCCATTGAGCCAAACTGACTGATCACCTGATTGTTCAACTGTGTTTCTTCAGTGTCAAGCCCTGTGTATGACTGGGAAACTTGTAAACATGTGAAACTGAAATTTCAGGTTCTCCTTTCCTCATACCTGTACTCTTTCCAGTGCATTTTTTGCAGCTATCTTACAGTAACCGAATGTCACCTTTATTCTGTAGATGGCCAGATGTATGTGTTTCTGTTGCAGGTGTGGTGTGTGGCTGTAAAAATAATGAGCAAGAAGTTCTGCAGACTTCCTCATATGTTTACAGTTAATCTGTTTGTGGCACAGGTGAGGCAATTAAATATTTTGACAACATGGTCAAGAATAGTTTGTGGATGTTCATACCAGAGTGAATCTCTGTATATCTGAGCTTATTTGTTTTGTTTAAAGTGTTCTGACGCTCTACTATTTCTGCTCCCCACCCCATATGTAGTTGGGGGTATGTATAGGTATGATCGCTTGGAACTTTGTAGTGGTTAAAGATAACTTCATTGGTCAGGTGTTTACCTTTACTCTGCTATATGGCTCACTCTACAGTACCTACATATGGCCAGGTAAGACTCATGCAAGTACAGTCTTGCTGATTTGATTCCTCTTAATATTTCCCCAATGAATTGTAAAGCACTTTTCGCACCAACTTCAACATTCTGTGACTGCAGGTGTTAAATTATTATTATTTTTTTTATAGGATTGATAGCCATGTCTCTTTACCTGTTGAAGAGGAATGAGCACTTAACGGTGCAGCCAGGTATTATAATGATCATTGGCTGGGGGTGAGTGCTGCTATTTTTTTTTTCTTTACCTTATTTGAGGTTTCACGAGTGCATTTTCAGAAACCTTTTCAGAAGACTTATTTCCTTTTTAAGTTCCTGGTGTCATTTAAAAGCAATCTGTGGAGAGTTCATTGTAGAATGCTTTTGAATGACATGTAAAGCAATGTTCTGCACAAAGTATATGGTTTGGGTTGTATACTGCATTTTTTCACCAATTGTGTTTCTGAATTGGTAATATTACAGAAGAAGGAAAAAATCTTATTGACTTTAATGTATGGCAATGTAATGATAGTCTTGAACACACCCAGTCAAATGACATTTTGTTGATTTTCTTCATGAAAATTAATTTATACATCCTCTGCTGGGAGCAAACTGATATGGAAATTGTTGTGCAGTTATACAGGGAAAGAAAATGATATAAGATGTGCTATAATTTTCAGTCAAGAAAGAAAAAAAAAACAGTAATGTGCAGTATTGTGTTCTCTGTGGAGAAGGTCTACTTATTTAAAGGGAATCAAGAAAATGTCATTTGATCAGGGGCTCCCAAGCTTTTGCATATGACTGTGTTTTATTGCATATAATTTTGAATCATTTTTGTTGGCTTTGGTCTCTGTATTTGTCGTGAAATGTTGACACAGTTTAAAGGGCAGATGGCATAAGAAAGAAAATAGGAAAAGGTTTTTGATATGAATTTTTAAATCTTGTTTATTTGTTTATTTTTTTTGCTTTTGTAGTTGTATGTTATAATGTTCTGCAAGAGAGTGCGCAGCTGTTTATTTATACAACTAAGTGTCTTGTATTGTCTTATCACTACCATTCACAGAGTGCCAATGTTTGCAATAAGCATTCTCCTAATGGCGGGAGAGAAAATGCAGGACACCATTGACTCTGCCTTCTTTTTTGGTACATCGCAGGTAGAGAATGACTAAAATACATATTTGATTCTGAAGAGAGCTGTGACAAAATCTGGTCACAGGCATAACAGTGCTGATTATGAATGACATGACTTACTCTTTTATTTTTATGCACTTATTTGTAAAAGCTGACTTTCCTTAGCTTGTCTTTACATGTGCACAGAAGAGAGTATCTACAGTATCAACTTCCTGATAAGTGCACACACAGCCATGTATTGAAACATGCAATCTGTAATGTGAAGCCTGTCCCAAAAAATGATATTTTCATATGAGGTGAAAGATGTTTCCTATAGATCCCACAAGCTGCTGAATATGATTTCACTTCTGATTTCTGTTCCTCTGTCTCCTTCTGTGTTTATGTAGATATTTTGCACATCAGTGGTGCTGTGTGTGGGTATAGTTGTAGCAGGTTTGTCTCTAATGCTGCTTAGCAGAGGCGCCCAGGAATATCACATCCTTGAGCAGGAAACGGCAAATAGCACTGCAGAAGACCTGAGAGCAGACAACAGTGTGCAGGCCGGGTGCACTATTGAGCAGCCTTCCATAGAGGACGACATCAGGCCAGGTATAGCATTATACTATTCCTAACATGTACCTCATTTAGATCTAAATCACTTGTTTTGAGTCTGAAATTGGTAGCCTTACCTAAATATTGGCAAATATTAGTTTATTTTTAGCGCTTTACATTTTTGTCTCTTTTAATTTTTTTTTTTTCTCCCCACCTCCAGAGTGTCAGGGTTGTCAGTGCAGCAGTGCTTCTGTTCAGTCAATGGATAATATGATTATCAACAACAGTGTGAAGGACACTTCATCTACTCAGAAAGGTACACCATCACTCTTGTGCTCACTTATTATTATTACACCATTCATCTTTCACGCATTTTACATTATGTCGTGTTCCTGCATATTTCACTTTTATATCAAAGTCCTTCCCCCTGCTTGTTCAGCACTCATATTCAGGCACAATGTTCCTCTTTTTATTCCACAAACTAGTACTACTTCTACTACTACCACTGTGTCACTGGCTTGGTCTCACTGTCCAGTAATATGTATTATATTGTGGTTTACTCTCTTGGTCTAAAACACCTTAACTCTGATAAAAAACATGTATTAGATTATTACCTCATATTTTGTTGTATTTCTATTCTTTAACATTAAAAGGACCTGCTATATATTGTAAACTCCACCCATTTGTTTAGGCTTTATGTTGTCTAGAATCTGCTGCATGTTGAGAGATATTATGAGCTAGGGCTAGGCAATATGACAATGTACAACCCCAATTCCAATGAAGTTGGGACGTTGTGTAAAACATAAATTAAAAACAGAATATGATGATTTGCAAATCCTTTTCAACCTGCATTCAATTGAATACACTACAAAGACAAGATATTTAATGTTCAAACTAATAAACTTTGTTGTTTTTTGCAAATATTCACTCATTTTGAATTTGATGCCTGCAACATGTTCCAAAGAAGTTGGGACAGGGGCATGTTTACCACTGTGTTACATCACCTTTCCTTTTAACAACACTCAATAAGCCTTTGGGAACTGAGGACACTAATTGTTGAAGCTTTGTAGGTGGAATTCTTTCCCATTCTTGCTTGATGTACAACTTCAGTTGCTCAACAGTCCGGGGTCTCTCTTGTCGTATTTTGAGCTTCATAATGCGCCACACATTTTCAATGGGAGACAGGTCTGGACTGCAGGCAGGCCAGTCTAGTACCCGCACTCTTTTACTATGAAGCCACGCTGTTGTAACACGTGCAGAATGTGGTTTGGCATTGTCTTGCTGAAATAAGCAGGACGTCCCTGAAAAAGACGTCGCTTGGATGGCAGGATATGTTGCTCCAAAACCTGTATGTACCTTTCAGCATTAATGGTGCCTTCACAGATGTGCAAGTTACCCATGCCATGGGCACTAACACAGCCCCACACCATCAGAGATGTTGGCTTTTGAACTTCAGATGAGCTTGGGCCCAGAGAAGCCGGCGGCGTTTCTGGGTGTTGTTGATATATGGCTTTCGCTTTGCTCCGAGTTTTAACTTGCACTTGTAGATGGAGCGACAAACTGTGTTCACTGACAGTGGTTTTCTGAAGTGTTCCTGAGCCCATGTGGTAATATCCGTTACAGAATGATGTGGGTTTTTAATGCAATGCTGCCTGAGGGATCAAAGATCACGGGCATTCAATGTTGGTTTTCTGCTTTGCCACTTAATTGCAGAGATTTCTCCAGACTCTCTGATCCTTTAGATGATATTATGGACTGTAGATGATGAAATCCCTAAATTCCTTGCAATTACATGTTGAGAAATGTTGTTCTTAAACTGTTGGACTATTTGCTCACGCAGTTGTTCACAAAGTGGTGAACCTCGCCCCATCCTTGCTTGTAAATAACTGAGCCTTTCAGGGATGCTCCCTTTTAACTCAATGAACCTGTTCACCTGTGGAATGTTCCAAACAGGTGTTTTTTGAGCATTCCTCAACTTTCCCAGTCTTTTGTTGCCCCTGTCCCAACTTCTTTGGAACGTGTTGCAGGCACCAAATTCAAAATGAGTGAATATTTGCAAAAAACAATAAAGTTTATCTGTTTGAACTTTAAATATCTTGTCTTTTGTAGTGTGTTCAATTGAACATAGGTTGAAAAGGATTTTCAAATCAACATATTCTGTTTTTATTTATGTTTTACACAACGTCCCAACTTCACTGGAATTGGGGTTGTATATCACTATCATGATAAATTATGTCACAATACACTACAATATGCTTTTCTGAACATATAGTGCATATCGTCAGTTCTTCTTTGTTATGAAGAGACCAAAATATGTCTTGTTTAACTGAATTAATTGCAGCACAGTGGGCCAAATATTGAATAAAAATCACTGTTCACAGTTTTTGCTTTTGGTAAAATCTAGCACCTTGTTGTTTGTTGTTTTTTTTTTTTTTTTTTTTTTTTTTTTTTCTTCTCTATTCCAACTGATCAGATGTCTGAAAAAGTAAATACTGTGATATCATGTATCGTGAAAAATTTTCAATATTTTGACCACCTCTATTATAAGCTGAATTTAGGGAAATAAAGGGGGAAAACCGAGAGTAGGTCTGTCTTTCTGTGCTGTTTGTCTTCTTACTGTGCTTCACTTATCAACTAATCCCACAGGTGTAAAAAAAATCTTTCCCCAAAAGATGCTTGCGCACTCTGAAATTAGGCTGTACCACAACAGCTGTTACTCAACAGATGAGTAAGCACAGTTGACTTTACACAGTGGCTGTGTTTGGACACATTTTGTGTGGTGCAATTGTGGTGTCAGTTTGGAGGTGCTGGTTGCATCAGCTGTAAAGCAGACACCGATATAATCTTTGTTTAAAGACCAGCAAGCAGTTATCAGGATCTGAGCATATAATGATGTGTTATTTGCAACAGCTAACAATTACACATGTGTATGGCTATTTATTTTGCTGTTTAAAGGTGGAATTCCACAGATTTTTCACATTTTATGCACAATCACTGTCCAAAGGAAAACATGCATCTCCTTTTTTACATTTTTTTTTCTAGTTCTATACATCATCTGAGCATAGCAGCTGTCCTTTCACATTGTGTGAAATAATCATGATGAATGGACTGACAGAAATGCTCAAATTGCTTGGAATAAAATATCTTTACATTAATTTACATAGAAAATAAAGAATGTGTTTTGCCCTATATTTGAACAATGAAATGCAATGATGTCAAAATCCAAACACAGGAATTTTATGTACTATCCAAAATGGCTAGTAAACTTGGATGAGTTTTTACATGTAATGTTGATAACAGAAATGTTTTCACTGGGGAATATATTGCCTTACAATGCCTTGTATGTAGCCCGTCACCATGAATGCATTTTAAGAAATTTGCTATAGGCCAAAACTGGTCTCAAAACCATAATAAAACAATGACTCAGGCAACAGGCAGCATATTCATAACCATTTTATGTAATAGCTTTCTATGAGGGAGCTTTAAGAGGAATCAAACTCCTCAGATGTCTGGTTCCTGTGACCATTACTGTGCTAAACCTTTTTTAATTACAGAGAAAATTTGAGAAATCTGTATAATTCCCCTTTAGGGTTAGAGGAGTGTTATATCTTGTAAAGGCAATAAACATGGGAACATGCAAGATGGAAAATGTCACATTTGAAAATATGATTTTTGCAGGTCAGTGCGGGAGATGCTGTGACTCCTCTCATTGTTTGCTGGTGGAAGAGGAAGAGAAGTGGCAGAGTGCAGACAAACAGATTGCCAGACATGTTTTGCTTTGCCTATTACTCACTGTCAGTCTTCTTGCTGTAAGTATGAATTTACTTGGGGTCTTTCCTCCATTTGATGCGCATTTATAATATATTCTCATTGTGAACAACTTTTATTTTAGACCTAAAGGCAGGAGGGAGTCTGTACACACTTTTAGCAATTAGTGAAATTACTGTTACATCAGTGATTGCGAGGGACTGGTGTCAGCTTGTGGTTCCAGTGTCAACAGATACTCAAGTTCTATATTGGATGGCACTTGGGTAAACAACCTTTTGTAAAAGAGTGAAACTGTATTATGTCTGCACCACTAAAACCTCAGTATATCAGATCAGACTTCAAATCTACCATCATTTAATAAATGGTGAAAGGTGTTCAACACTGCATTTATAACCAGTCATCTCACCTTCCTTAAGCACTATTACATTTCCATTAGTTCTCTGTGTCGTTGCTGTTGTCCTCACTGTCCTGCCTTTGCTATCACTGGGTGGAGATACTCTTATCTCATGAACATGCCACTCACTCATGGTCCTTTGACCCACATTGTTCTAGAATCTCTCCAGCTGCCTCTGGTGGCTCCTTAGTTCAGTTCCAGGCAGGCTGTACTTGGAGCTACAGTTCTTCTGTGCTGTCCTTAACTTTGGACAGGTAGGGATGATATGTCATCTCATTCTTGCATCAACAGTTTAGTTGTGCATTGAGTTAATGCTGTATCTGTTCCTCTCCCCCCACAGGGTTTCATATCTTTCGGGATTTTTGGCCTTGACAAACATTTAATTATTTTACCATTTAAAAAGAGGCAAGTTCATTCAGTTGCTTTAGACTTTTTTTTAGTATTTGTTCTAGAGAGTAATTTGTGGTGATATTTTTTGCATTGTTTAAATAAAAATGTAGGTTAGCCAATCTGAGACAGGCTTTTGGTCAAGAGGCAGCGATCCAGTCAGACGTGTCTGAGGAGATCAGACTGACCTGTAATCAGTTCCTTAAATATCACAAAGAACAGTGTGTGCAAGACATAGTCCATAAGAAGAGGTAGGCATGCTCTACTGTCTCTGTTACCCTGTTGGCATCTTTGCGTAATTAGACACATCTGAAGTTTTATTTAACAAATGTATCCTAATCTATACGTAATTATAATCATAATCTATGATTTTTAAGTATCAAATGTTTTAGAAGGTTGAATTTCAGGTTTGAATTCTCAGTATGGGCTTTTATTCCTTCTTATTCCTTGTTCTCTTTTTCATTCTCACTTTTACCATGTCAGTTCTTTATTAATATGAGCCAGTGTCTGTTTTGCCTTCCACCTCTTCCATATTTGACTGTGTTCCTTCTGGTTGTAGTGGTTGATTCTTACTCTTCTGTGCAGGTGTGGGAAGCGAAGCATAGCAGAGACCTTTCTGGGTAGTGAAATGGTACAGTGGCTTCAGACTGTTGGACTTGCTAGTGACCAAGGGGAGGCACTATTGTATGGCTCACGGCTGCTGGAGGGTGGAGTCATCCACCATATCACCCATAACTATGGTTTCCTGGACGACACCCTGCACTATCGTTTCACAGAAAACATGGCTAATCACTAAAGCTAAATGAATATAAAGGCTACAAAAGGCTAATGTTGGTTCAATTTCACCTTCAAAGTAATGCACAGTGCGCTTCATTTAACCTGTAGTGTGTTATTTATGGCTTGAGAGTAGTTTACACTGGGCTTACATTGACCCTTTCCTAACCTATTGGGTATGGGACGGAAAAAGGGATGGTAAGGTTAACACTGTGCTGCTTATAGGACTAAGTGATGGTTTGCATGCTAAGTTGCATGTATGGCACCACTGTGCTCTGGGTATTTTACATGTAAATACCACATATTGAAGCTAAAAGAGCTTCAAATATAGAAGAATATATGGCCACTAAAATACAAGCTATGTTAAAATAATGCAAGTAGAAATCTTGCAGCAACAGGCACTTCTTACAGCATGTGCTGGATACTCTCTATATAGAATATTGCAAACAGCTGAAGGTAAAACCTTTGGGATCAATGTTGGTCATCATACAAACAGTCTGGAAGTGTGAAACCTTTGTCTTTTACAGAAGTTTCACTTGGTTACTGTTACTTCATATTACAGTTGTATGCAAACGTTTGTGTGCCCCTGGTCAAATGACCTTTTTATTGAAGTCAAAATAAGTACATATTCTCCTCAAAGAGCACACTCCAACATGTTTAAAGGCAAAATTACTGTTTGCTGAATAACATATGGCCAGTGCAAAGGTTATGGCATCTTATATTTTTTTTGCAACTCAGCAAATAATTTGCAGAATAATACCATATAGGTTTGTTCCCTGTATTATTAGTTTTTTTTTCTTCAAATGTTCACTTAGAAAATCTATAAAACTTGTCATTTGACCAAGTGTTCAAACTTTGTGTATGATTGTATTAATGAAATTAATATTGCACTGAAAAGTCTTCCATTAATGTTGTTGGCCATTATAAAATAATTTCTCCAGAAATTTTGTCACATTGTGAAAGGTTCCTTTATTTGCAACTCACACTCACACTCACACTCACACTCACACTCTAAGCCGCTTCTCCCTCAGGGTTCCGGAGCACGGATACAATTTTCTTTAACTGTATCAGTGTTTAGTATAGCCAGACTAGCTAGCATGAAACATTAAACATGAAGTGCTTTTAAAACCAGAAACAAACAAAATATGCTTATATTGAAAGGCAAGTAAAACTAGATATTCTCTACTTTACTTTATCCAGAACTCCATGCCTACTGCTTTAACATAAACATTATAACTTATGACTCCAATTTCAAAACTTTTCCCCAATATTTCTCTTACACCTCTGCTACACTGTAGGATGGAGCCATAAGAAAATGAATTATTGAGGTTTTAATGGTCAATATTGTTTCACCTTCTCAAAGCCAAAGCTGAGAGAGGAAGTGTGTTCTGTCACTTGATTAACTCAGGCGGTATGACACTAACACTGTGTAATTCCAACTTATTGTATAAAACTTGTTTAGTTGCAGAGAGACTATTTGTGTTACTTATTTTATCAGAGTAGTACAGTTCATGCCATTTTGACATTACATTTGCCACACATTTGATATTTTCATTAATAAACTATTTCTCCAAGTTTTTGTGTTAATGTACATTATTTTATTTATGTATTAAGTATAGGGGGCTGCTTAACAATTTCCTTATATACAAAAAAAATAGCATATGTGATAACTGTTGATGATCCATTCTTGCTGATATTAAGGACTGACATGAAGTCTTCCTATGAAAGGTAATTTTTTTTTTTATACCCGGCTTAGTGTGCTATTGTATCTGTACATATTTTCAAAGATAATGTACATAAATGATTCGATTTACAATGTGCAAATTTTGGCTGCCAAGTTAAGCTGGCATACTGATGATTTATAATCATGAAATAGTTATAAATTCGTAATTTTTTAATAACCACTTTGATTCAAAGAGTTCATCAGTCTGGCTCAGGCTTTGTTGTAAGTGCTGATCTCTTCCTCAACAGTATTTGAGAACAGATGGACCAGCAGTGTTGAATCTTCCACGCCTCTTGTCAGGTACTGCTCCATTTCTGCCACTTTCTGCTTCTCCAGCTCTCTCATTTTCTGGACGATCCTCTGGCCTTTCTCCTGTTGCATAAATAAAAGATGTTTGGTTTTTATCAAGGTGAAAAATAGAATAGGCAGATCTCCCTTGCATCCAACTCTTTTTCTTTAGTTTTCTGTTTTTTAGGGATTCTGCTTAAATCTTTTTAAATGAATTTTTACTTCAAATCACTTGGAGCTAAAGCATAATAATAATAATAATTACAAAACATACTATGAAAATCTGATCTACTGAAATAGTTTTCCAGATAGCTCAAAAAATAGGTTTTGAACACATTTTGCACTTAATAATAACATACCAGTTGGCACATGATCATCAAGGGGGCCAAAAACGCACTATGCAGGGCACAGAGTGGGGCAGCCTAAGATGGTGTTTTTGTTTTTTTTGTTTGCAAAATATTTTTTCAATTATTAGAAGAAAGCTAATATAATCGACCTACATGTCTCTTTGTTTCCAGAACCTACCATTTATGAACAGTTCACCTGAAACAGCTACGTTAACTGTATAATATAATAATATAAGTTTGACGTCTGTGACTCATACACATAATTTGATGGAAAAATGGTGGAAAAAAAAGTTACATTTATAGTTAAAAAAACACTCTTTAGGTTTGAAGGTGGATTGAAATTTGCAGATGGTGTTGCAATGAGAATACGAGAGCATGACTAAAAATGTTTTACTTCAGCCTGTTTAACTTCATTAAATATCCATGTTACATTTTACCCTGCGTTAGTTTGTGCCCGGTGCTCCCCTACTGCTGCATACTAAAATCATTGTTCATTGCTCACTAACTCATTAATCATTCAACTTGGACAACTTACCCTTGTGCTGTCTATTATGGCAGCCACCACCTCATGCTTTATGAATAGAGAGTGTTTACGGTTAGGTTTACTCTGAAAGCGTGGTTTCTTCTTTACTGGGTCATCCTCCCCAAAACATGGAGAACATGTGTGCTTCAGCTGCTTTATGTCAGCCACAAAGATAAATGGCTTAAAAACAGATCTAAAGAAAGAAAATGCATTATTAATGGATCAATTATTTCAGTAAAGTGTGGTGAACATTTTTGCTGGTTATTAATAAGAGTGTTCTGTACATGTAATAAAAGGGAATTAGAAATCTACATAGGACAGTCTATGGTTTTCATAGTTTTACTGCAGTTACTCTGTAGTGCACTGGAAAGATTTCTTAATATTTGTACTACATCATTTGTACAACATCAGGCTCCACCAGACCAGACCTACCTTTCTGGGTCAGGTGTTGCAGTGAAGAAGTGGACCCCAGGGAATAAGTGATCCTTAGGGATCACAGACACCATACTTCCTGTTGTCATGAACATGCCCTCCATATTAATGCCACTCTCTTTATCTCTTAGTATGTCCATCATGGTCTCAGCTGTGATATGACCTGTAAATATGGCAACAGTTCTTAGAGAGGACCACAAGTTATAATATGCACTTCTTTATGTGAATTAAGATGTGATTATTTCTCATTTTCCGTTCTATGGTCACCTTTGCTTTTTTCCAGTAGCCTGCGGCCTTCGCAGTAACGGCTGCCAGAGGCCTCTATACGGCCTTTGGTCAGAAAGGAATAAACCTCGGCAAAACTGAACTCCACTTTTCCATCCCACCAGCCCTGCTCCTGTGCATACTGACGCATCCTTGGGTGCTCCTTATCAATCTTGGTGGTGATGGAATACTGGTTGGAAATGTTCCGATATCCATCTTAGTAGGAACAAAACAGAAAAGGTATATACAATGGACTTTTGTAGTACAATACTTTTTTTTGGTCCAACATAAAGGTTGAGCATGTTATTCAATTATTAGGTATTCACTGAGCTGAATCAGATGTGTCAGAACTGGGGTAAGACTAAACTGTGTAGCATATGTGTACACCAGGACTGAGACTGGGAAGCTAAGAGCCAGTTTCCCACATCCAGATTAAGCTTAAGTTTAAACTTAAAAGGATTTTACTATTGGCACTGCAATTTAGTCCAAGGCTAGGCATAATCCATGTCCAGAAAACTATCCCTGAATATTTAGATGAAGTGTCTAGTGACTGTAGAAGTAGCTACTGGCAAGGGTTAATTCTGGCTTACTCTCAACTCTTTCTGCTGCCCAGTATTTTCCAGAGGTTTCTACCACCCAGGCTTCAGTGCGGTCACATATGAGAAAGCTGTTATGGTAGGTAAACGTGCACTCATCTTCCATGCAATTGCCTCCCTGCCCATATTTCTCCAACAGCTCCACGATCACATCCACAGCCTTCTCTGCAGTGTCTGCTCTCTCCAGACCCAGTCTGGAAAAAAACAAAACAAAGCAGATACATGACAGTATTATCATCATAACATGTTCAATGTTGGAAGAATGCAGTTATTTAGAGGGATTTGTCATTATCCAAAAGAAACACACAAACTGAAAAGATTAATATTTTATTAGCTTTCATACACTACATGTCCAAATGTCTATAGACACCTGCTTATTCAGTGTTTCTTCTTTCCCTTTTAGCTGATGGCTGGTTTTGGGCATGGTGTATTCAATAATTAGAATGGGGTGTCTGGATAATTTTGGACATATAGTGTATATTTTATATTGCACTGAAAACTACATGAGTGTTATTTCAAACTGGACCAGTGCAATCACCTGACTATGTCCATTCCCAGCAGAGCCTCCTCGTGGTCAGCACTTTCTCTCCCCCACACAGCCTCATTTCCGATGCAGACCTGGTGTTCATTTGCCCCCATTTCGGCTCCCCAGAGCCAAGCTGGTCTACTCAACACTACAGCATAGGTATGGGCTGTCTGCTCTATCTCTATGTACGTGCACTGTGAAAGATAAGAACCAGTGAATACAACAGATGAATACATTTACTTTAACGGACACCTGCCATCATCTGCACACCTGTATTCCGGCAGGTGTCACAATTTGTCCATGGATAACAAGCGATTCTACTTGTAGTTCTACTCTACATAAAAAGTGCTATTTAGACTGACCTTCCATCTTACAAAATGAGCTATTAGTCTTGCATCATACCTCTACTTTTTCGCCTGGACTGTAGTCCTTGGCGGGGAAGTAGACCACCTCTTGGACTTCATCGCAAGGTCTGTCCGAGTTCTTCCCGAAGATGATGCGCTGGCCCTCGGTAGACGGAGGTAAAGCCACGAACGTGTCACAGGACGATGGCTTCATCCTGTGCAACAAAAACAAACCAACATGACCCATGGAGCTCAGCATGATGAATGCGCAAATTTTCATGAAGCCATCTCAAGCTATTCCCATAGCTTTCACTCTAAGACCCCACCATCACGTTCTCCATCTGCTGGCATAAGTACACTACTATGTAAGTACCTATACTTTTCGATTTCAACAAGCTCCGAAGCGTAAAAAGGCCATAGGAAATGATCAAAACCTCAGCTAATTAAGAAAGTAAACTCACTCTACAGTACAGCAATAACCTACTCATTCAAACACTGCACTTCTCTCCGGGTTGAAACTGAACTGTCAGACTTTCATTTCCCCGTAAGCGAAGTTAAAACGTGTACTTACTTTCCCTAGACGTACACGGCGATTTGTAGTGCAACCGAAAATAGATCACCTGGATTTGCTGCATGTGCCTCAAAACACTTGTTTCAGACAGTTCGTTTACATTACAAATCAGCGGAACTGTTCTTACGAAAGGTCAGAGTTTACACTCGCACACTCCGGAAGCACTTTTGGACCTAGCGTAAACAGTAAGCTGTGTTTTGATGATTCGCCGCTGATTCCAGTGGCGCTTTGATTAAAATTCAGTCATGGGGAAGTCTTTTGCTAATTTCATGTGTAAGAAGGATTTTCATCCAGCGTCAAAATCCAATATAAAGAAGGTAACCAATGTTCTGTGCTAATTCAGAAGCGATACTTGATAAACACCAGTTAGCTTAACCACGCAGCTATCGACTTAGCATATTAGCAAGGCAAGCAGGCTCGCTGTGTTACTCATTTAAATCACTATTTGTTCACTTAACGGCGTTATATAGCCAACTTGTTTTGGTTTGACGTGGGCTGCCAGCTGAGTTATTTTCATTGAAAGAATATTTTGAAAGTTGACCGCTGGTTAGCGTAATGCCGATTCTGGCTAGTTTAGCTAGATACACCATGTTGCCAAAAGTATTCACTCACCCATCCAGTCATTGAATTCAGGTGTTCCAATCACTTCTATGGTCACAGGTGTATAAAACCAAACACCATGGCCTGCAAACTGCTGCTACAAACAGGCCATGTAAAATGACAGAACGGAGTCAGCGGATGCTGAGGTCGACAACTTTCTGCAGAGTCAATCGCCACAGACCTCCAAGCTTCATGGGGCCTTCAGATAAGCTCAAGAACAGCGTAGAGAGCTTAATGGAATGGGTTTTCGTGGCTGAGCAGCTGCATCCAAGCCTTACATCACCAAACGCAATGCAAAGCGTCAAATGCAGTGGTGTAAAGCGCCGCCACTGGACTCTACAGTAGTGGAGACCTGTTCTCTGGAGTGACGAATCGCGCTTCTCCGTCTGGCAATCTGATGGACGAGTCTGGGTTTGGCGCTTGTCTGACGGTATTGTGCCAAGTGTAAAGTTTGGTGGAGGGGGATTATGGTGTGGGGTTGTTTTTCAGCAGTTGGCCTCGGGCCCTTAGTTCCAGTAAAAGGAGCTTTTAATAATTCAGCAGACCAAGAGATTTTGGACAATTTCGTGCTCTCAACTTCAACTACAAAGCAATGTCCGTAAAGACATCGATGAGCGAGTTTGGAAGAACTTGACTGATCTGCACAGAGTTCTGACCTCAACCCCATAGAATACCTTTGGGATGAATGAGAGCGGAGACTGTGAGCCAGGCCTTCTTGTCCAACATCGTTGTCTGACCTCACAAATGCACTTCTGGAAGAATGGTCAAAAATTCCCATAAACACACTCCTAAACCTTGTGGAAAGCCTTCCCAGAAGAGTCACTGTTATAGCTGCAAAGGGTGGGCCCACATCTTATTAAACCCTATGGATTAAGAATGGGATGTCACTCAAATTCATATGTGTGTTAAGGCAGACGAGTGAATACTTTTGGCAATGTAGCGTAACTTGCACTAATCAGCTAACCTAGCTAACTTGGAAATTCTGTGTTAAGATTAAGTGGATTCGCTTGGGCAACCAAAGAAATGAAATGACTACAGCAATAGCGGTGGTTGAAATAGTAGTTATTATCTGTAGCTCTGATCATCCGTTTGGATTTGATAAGAGAATTGTCAGCCCAGTTCACTAATCATCGATACTGTAAACTAAAGCCATTTATTACCTACGTCTTAGGTATGGATAGCAGAACAGAAATTAAGCTTCGAGAAGAAGAAGCAGGAAGACCTGATGCAGGCTTACGTGAAAGAACAGGAGACCTACAACAACAGGTGAGAATATTTATAGACTGGTGCAGTAAATTATGCAGTGTTTGTCTTGCTTGTTTATCAAACTAGCTATTTTATCTATTTTAAAGGCTAAAAAACATGTTTTCAAGAAGAGATGTCCAGTGCTTAGGGAAGTAATGGCTTAAATTTGGCTTCCTGCTACTCAGCTGTGATTTAGGAATAACCAACATATTAAAATCAACTCTAAATGAGACATGCAAACAATAAGCAATTTTCGTAACTGATGAAGTTTTATGTGTCATTCTGGTGAGTGTAGATTCTCCCATCAGATTTCCTAACTCGTTGTAATCTTTTGAGTAGGTCTGAAAAGAGTGTTTTAGAGACAAGGACTAAAACTATACTGGTATAACTTCTTTGTGCTACTTCTGTTTTATCTTTCATTTTCAGAAAAACATTACAAACAAGCTATAATCATGTATAAAGCTAAAAAGTTCCATGTGTCATGTATTTTTCCCCCACATTTGCACTAAACATTTTAGTATTAAATACAATGAAACTGCAGATAACTTTGTTGTCCTCTAAAGAGTTCAGTGAATGTCTTTCCTGATCAGGAGCCTGTTTTAGAGATTTGCTTTAAACAGCACAATATGTGCAAAGAACTTAGGCTTCAGTGTGGCTGTCTTTTTTTTTTTTAACATTTGATTTAATATTTTTATTTAGTCCAATTGGACATGCTAAATTGCCCCTAGGTGTGAGTGTGTGAGTGAGTGACTGTCTGTGTCTGTCTGTCTGCCCTGCGATGGACTGGCGACCTGTCCAGGGTGTATCCTGCCTTTCGCCCGAAGACTGCTGGGATAGGCTCCAGCACCCCCCCGCAACCCTGATGGAGAAGCAGCTTAGAAAATGGATGGATGGATATGTAAAAACATTAAGAATTGCCCCGAAACATAAGTCTTTAAAACCGTGAACTGTAGTTTAGTTTTTTTTTTCCCCTTGTTGTCAAAATCTGTTGTTGCCATAAGATGGCAGCATCGTCACCTGTAATCATATTTATGTGTTAATCAACTTACTACTGACTGTGTGTTTTAGGCTGTTAATGGGTGATGATAGAGTGAAGAATGGTCTTAATTTCATGTATGAAGCACCTCCTGGTGCATCTAAAGGTAATTATATTCTGAATAGTTGAATTTTGGGTATGAAACCACATGCCTTCATAAAGTTTTGTCTCTTGATTTCTTGTTTGTCTTTCTCTGCTTTTCTCCACTAATTCACTGAAAATGAGAAGAGGAGACCAAAGAGGTATTTTTTTTTTCTTTAAGATCATTGAGCATCTTAAGTATTGAGAATATGTTTCTATTATGTAATGACAGCACTTTTTTCCACATGTATTAGTCTTAAAGTTGGTGTTTTAAATCGCTGTTTAATTTGGCCTTTGCAGGAAGGAGAAGCTGAATATAAGTTTGAGTGGCAGAAGGTTGCTCCTCGTGAGAAGTAAGTACTGCTAGTCATTGTGTAAGCAGAAATAATTGACTTTTTTTCCCCAAGTTTGTCTTTTTTTTTTTTTCTCTTTTTTTTTGTTTTTCCTTACTTTGATCTTATTCTCTTTAGATATGCAAAGGATGACATGAACATCAGAGATCAGCCTTTTGGGATCCAGGTAATGTGTGTCTTCCCTATGTGTATTTAAGTTAGATTTTAAAGGTTGAACTAAATATTTATTCAGGTTGTCAGGTTTTATTAATGTTTTTGTTCTTTATATTTCACGCTTTAAATGAACCAGTCTGTGAATTTTTAGTATTTGTTCTTCAGGTGCGAAATGTGCGGTGTATCAAGTGTCATAAGTGGGGTCATGTGAACACGGACAGAGAGTGTCCCCTCTTTGGCCTGTCAGGAATCAATGCCAGCTCTATGGCAAGTGATGAAGCAGGTATGCTTAATTAATTACATATAACTAAATACAAAACCATCACCTTAATACATTTGATTTAATCTCAGATGCTGTTTTACGGCTCTGATTGCAATGAAATCGATGTTATTAACTGGAAGTAATGGTCTTCTTTTCGTACTGTATCCTGAGTTGTTTGTCATTTTTCTTTAAGCCTTTGTGGCTTATGATAGCTGATTATTGAGTTATGTTGGTCATCCTTACGAATGCTCTTTGTGCTCTCTCGCTGGCCCTAGAGGTGGCAGTGTTGTCATCTCAGCATATATTAACACATGTATTTGAGATTCACTTTTTATCTGAATCTCATTTGAAAGAAGTTTTTTGTGATTGTTCATTTTTGTACACTTTTCTTTGACTTGTACAATTAGACCAAATCTTTAAAAAGACAATATTTGCATAATGTAATTAATTATGTGAGTGTCGTGTAGCAGATTTACCGGTTGCACAGAGCACTTGACATTTTGTGCCAAGAGTCATGAAAAATGTTTTAGCTTTAGATCAGATGGATTTAGTTTGGGCAGTCTGTTTCAGTGTTCCACGATCTCCTGAACCGCTCTTAGTGCAGGAAGCAGTAGTTGTGTGTGCCGAGGGCTGTAATCAGAGTCTGTAGCAGTACAGTAATGTGTTTACTGCTCCTGGGTCCAGCTCTACAGTTCTGTGACTAGCCCACCTCCTGTGCTTCGAGAAAAATGCAATTATTTTGTATTCTGATTTGCTCTAACTGCTGCTTTGGCAGAATAATATGGTATGATTTGCCCAGTCAGGAGACGAGTGAGTTGATTTGGTGTCCCTTTCTGTTAACAAAGCCGATGCTGTGCTCCCCTCTGAGGGGGATGCAGACACACATCAATGGGACTCTGAGGCTGTGTTTTGTGCTAACAGGCCCGTCGATGCACCCCTCCGAGTTAATGGCAGAGATGCGGAACAGTGGGTTTGCGCTGAAGAAATGTGTCCTTGGGAGGAACGCCACTGTTTGTGATCCAGCACAGGTAATCTCCAGGCCCCCCTCAACTCACCCCCTCAGGCTCAAATAAGACCAATGATATCCATGCCCAGTCCTGAGTGAGGAGGAGAGGGAGTGTGATTGCAGCAAAACGGCCAATTATCAGACTGGCAGCGCACAGTGATTCCAGTCAGTGCAAGTTTAGTCAAGAGGGAAGGGTTGATGAGACTAACTGCCGAAATTATAGGTGAGCAGGGAAGCCGACACACTGCTTATTTTACAGCTCTACATAGCTTATGCTGCTCACGTTGATTTGTCCTTACATACGCATTCTAGTTTCTACTTGTTACAAGCTCATATGCATCTGGTGCATATTATGTGTATTTGTCCTTTTAGAGTTTGCAAGTTTCTTGAGTGTGTTTGTGTGTGTTCTGCAGTTCGTGATATGATGATCTAATTTACTACAGGATTTTGTGGCCAGTGAGGAAGAGGAGGATCCTGAAGTTGAGTTTCTTAAATCTTTAACCACAAAGCAGAAACAGAAGCTCCTCAGGTGTGTATAGTCAGTGTTCCTTGTGGAAATTAATTTATCCACTCTCTTAATGATCTAGTTACATTAAAAAAAACCCACAGAAAATTACACAAGGAATGTGCAGCTATTGTTCTTATTTATTCCTGTTGTATGTGCATTACTTTCGTGAGTATTTGTTACACATATTAGTTCAGTAAAGTCAGAAACTGATTTTTTCTCCTCTTATAGAAGTATTAATGCGTATTATATGGAGGAAGCATAGTTAGTTTGCATCCACTGTTTTAATTTACTCACCCATTGACATCTTAAAAGGTATTGTCGTTCTAAGGTATCTTTTTGTTCTTTTAAAGAAAACTTGACCGACTGGAGAAGAAAAAGGACAAGAAGAAGAAGAGCAAAAAAGAGAAAAAGAAAAGTAAACATAAGCGGAAGAAGAAGATGACTGACAGTTCCTTGAGCAGCACCTCCGACAGTTCCAGCAGCTCTGACTCTGATTCAGAGAATGAAAAATGCAAAGTAAAGAAAGAGAAGAAGAAGAGAAAGAAAGACTCCTCCAGTGAGGGCAATTCTGATGATGAGAGTAAGGGCAAAGGCAGAAAAAAATACAAAGAGCCATGCAATAGAAATCGCTCTCATAGTTCTGAGGCCAAGCACAGAGATAATAAACATACACATGCACAGTCAGACAAGCATGATAGGAGAACAGAAAAGGGTCAGAGGTCACCACATGGAAATGACATCAGAGAGAGAGAACGTAGGAATAATGACGGGGACAGGAGTAGAAGTCCTCAGAGGAGAGGAGAAGAAAGAGGGAAGGGTAAGGAGCAGCACAGGGATGCAGATGGAACGAGCAGAGAGGATGAGAGAAACAGGAGTGTGAATAGGGAGAGAGGGAGGGAAAGCAGAGACAAGTGTAAGGACAGACATGATAAAAGAGAAAAGGAAAGGAGTGTCAAAGAGAGAAATGTGAGTAGGGATCGGGATAGAAGTGAAGAAGGAAGGCGTCGAAGCTTGGACAAAGACAGCGAAGGGAGGAGGCCTGAGAGGAGCCACAGCTTTGAGCGAAGTAGAGGTAGAAAAAGAAGCAAAAGTCTTGAGAGAGGGAGGGAAAGAAGTGAAAAAAGGAGGAGTAGAAGTAGAGACAGGGTGAGGACTGGGAAGGAAATGCACAGGAGTCGAAGCAGAGATGATAGGAAGAGACAAGAGAGAAGCAAAGAAAGAAAACGCTCAAGCTGAAATGGCTCTCATGTTGCTGGTACAGTTCATGCCAGTCCATATGTATATTGCTGGGTGCTTTTATTGTGAGTATTTTAGAGATGGTTGTCATGACCATACTGCAGTGTTTTTTTTGTTTTTTTTTTCTTTTTTCCTGTTTTTTCCTCTTATAAATTCTCACCCTTCAAATAATGTTTGGTTAAGACTTATTTCGTGTTGTGCAAGTTCTGGATCATGCAGCATCGCCATGCAGCTGTTATTTTGTCCCTCTGCGTCCAGTCTGCCAGTAGAGGGCAGCAGACTACTTTAGAAAAAGCCATGAAGCAACATTAAAATTCTGATGTAGAATACGGCACTGTTTTTTTGTAAAGTTTATAAGATTGCTTTGTACATAAGTTAGCACTGCTTTCTAGAGTCAGACGCTCACCTGCAGTCAGTTTAAATGGGAGCACAGAGGAACTCCTCTGTGATTGTCTGTTGATTTATCATGGGGAGTTTTGTATGGATGTTTTCATTAGAGAGATGACCATTTGTTGTTATTTTTTCCACAAAATGACGTGGTAATTTTTTTTTATATAGTGAGAAATAATATTCGCGGATATCCACTTTCGATTATGGAACAACACAATTCGCATATAATATAGGAAACAGAAATTATTCGTTTCAATTTGGTTGCTCTTGAACCTGAAATGTGTGCAGAACTTAAATTGATCTAATTGGGATATTAGAAGAAAAGTTCTTCCAGTTTTAACAGTAAACATTGTGGTTGCTGTTGAATTTTGTCCACATTGTGTACTTAATAACGCATCTTTCCTGATTCCCTCACAGTTCGGTTCTGCGCTTTCAATTATGACTTTTGGGTCACACAAATCTTGCTTCAGAGTTTTGTGTTCACATGGCAAACGCCACATTTCCGCCAGACTGGAATTCTCTATTTTTGTCCGACCTTTTGCAAAAGTCTCCGAGGTCTAATACTGAGGCGCTCACGGCCTGTTTCCGCTCTCTCATTATTTCATATGACTGAATGAAATCGTAGGCGCTGCCGGTCCTGCGAAAGGCGAGAAAAGCGGCAGTGCTTAGTTCAGTGTTCGCGGAGTGAGGTCTTCGGTTTTGGTTAAAGCCTCAGTCTTTCAGTGCAGCGTATTAGCCGCTCATCCTTTTATCACAGACCTGCTGAACTTATGTTACAGTTGAATATCTGTCAGTCTTAAATTTCTCTTTCATTTATTTCTGCAAATTTGAGCTACTTGATTTAGCACACACGCTCAAACTGTTTTCCAGATCCAGCATGTTTTTAAAAAACATTAATCGAGCATTAAGCTGAGCAGAGGTGGCGCTGCCGTGTGAAATCTGAAGTAATTGTTGTCATTCAAGGGCCATGAAGCTGATATGATTTCCTGCATGATGAACTCGTGAATGTGAGCCCGCTCCCTGACTGTCCTGAGTAACGCAGGTAACTGAACTCTGGATATTGAAAACGCGGTTTGAAATGTGTGAACTCAGAAAAACAGGATATTTAAATTGATCTAAACGAATTAAGTCCACAACTGAGCTACTTGTAATCTGTAAAGACGCGTTATCTCATCACACAAGATGGACAAAATGCAGAACAAAATTGCACAGGCACACCGCTCGCTCTGTCTAATATGAGGTTAAACTGTCCGTTTTGATCAGATATTGGTCATTCTAAAGTAATTTGGGCCATATTTTAGTTTCAATGGCACTCAGTGGAACAACACTCAGCACAACGTTACTCATGTGATTTAGGCCTGTATAGTTAAATATATAACTTTGGAAGGCCGCTTTAATTTGAAAAGCCCCTCAGTAAAGTAAACGGGTCTGTCCGGGTCAGGCCTGGTACTGATTCTGAGCGGCTCCGTCCTGCGCGGAGTCTCGAGCTCTGCGGCTTTAGCTGCAGGTCGCGCGGGTGGCGCGTCTCTTTGATCTTTTTTCATTGGAGCTCGTGCACAAAGCGGCTCGCAGCACGAGCAGCGCGACTGAAAGAGCTGAGTGACCCTAAACGCCCTAACAGCCCTGAGCCCCCCTGTGAGCGCGGAAGGCCCGGTGTGTAAATCCTGGCAGCGCCGCGCTGATGATCGCCGCTCCGTTTGGAGTGGATCCGCCATAAACTCGCAGTCAGGCTCTCCTACATTAACTTTTAAAAGGCTGCAAATCAGGCTCCGCCAGGCGCCCGCTGTTTGATAAAAAGCTTTACAAGAGGAAAACAAACTGCTGTCATTTATTTAACGCTGTTTGTAGCTCGGTTTATGTGTCCGCTGAATTTTAGATTTGTATTTATTCTTTTTATTCGTTACAGCCGATGCGGAAATAAAGAAAATCTAGACCAAATTTCACCGTGTCATTAAACGATAATGGCTCGATTTCTGTTCGTGCATTTTGCCCTCGGCGTCGCGGGTACGACGGGCCACCGGCGCACAAAAGGAAATGAAAATAATTTTCGTCTGTTGCCTTCTGGTCAATTTAGCGCGAAAGAGAAGGAGCTTTGTAGCGGGGTTCCCAGACCGGGCTCGGCGCTGCAGCCTAATTATGCCACGCTTTTTTTCTTCCGCACAGCTCGGACGCAGCGCTGGACAAACACAAAGGAGTCCGGGAGCATCCCTGGACCCTTTCAGCTCCACGGCCAGTGATATTCAAATACCAGCCAGAGACCATTTGACTGCGCCGCAACAAGAGCATTCGAGATTCGCCATTAGCATATGGCTTTCCCCATTTTTTTTCTTTTCAAAAGTGGCAGCCCCCAAAAAGGGGGGAAACTGTTCCCATAACACCAAATCAAGTGCAGCGCTAAGAAAGGCTAAAAGCTGCTTTATGCCTCGGCCCTCTCCTAGATGGACGTTTCCCGTTTGACATGCAAATGTAAGCAGTTAATTTGAGCGATTAAAATAAATATTCAGGGGCCTTTTGTCACCGAGCCCCCCTCGGAAAACGCTCTGATAAAGAGCGCCTGAACAAATGATGTCTCGGAGATTAATTAGATATTTGATAAGACACGAATCCCTAATCGGCAGTACAAGACACATGGGGCTGCGATGTGCTCCAAGTCATAATTAATACTATTTAACAGGATTTTCATTTGGCCATAAAATGCCTGTTCCGGGGCATTAACTATTGATTTATCCCACTGGGAAAGTGTGCGGCGATTTGCGTTTGCAGAGCTGCATAATTGATTTATACTATTTACAGGAGTACACACATGATTTCCCTTTTTTTCTCAATATGAAACACCAAATCAGTTCTGAAAAGCCGATAGATTCTGTAAACCTGAGCGAATGCTGGAGACATTCCAGGAAAAACAGACACAATTTCCCAAAAACAAATTCATTTCCGACAAATAAAAATAACTTTCTTCAGCACGTCTTCCAAACAACAACAAAAACGTTTCGATTTTAAATCCCTTTAATTACAAAATCAAAGTCTTATACGCGAGACTTTATACAATTAAACATTTATATATTTTTAGCAAGGTAAAGAAAGGAGTAACTGAATTTTAAATAGCTGTGTTACATACATACTGACATCCACAAAGTGCGTCGAAAGTAAAGAAAACTCCCTGAATTTCAGGATCCACCACAAAACAGTCAGAAGGGACATTTACAGAGGAGGGGACAAAAATAATAATGTGTTTGTGGGTGTATCTACACAGTTTAGCTCAGCTCGCAGTTTTCCAGCCCTGTTCGGTCGGGGTCGCTGCGTCACGCACCGATCCAAAGCAAAGATAAAGCAAAGATATTCTACCCCCTTCGCCTACATTTTAACCGATCGATCGTCCCGCACCGTGTCGATACAGCATAGAAATAACCACGCTTAGGTTTAAATATGTATATCCCAGTTAATGAGCTGGGATTTAAAAATGTTGGTTTTCTCTATTTTCTCAAAAGAAAGAAAAGAAACCGAAACTGTTAAACTGTCGCCAGAGCAGTTCATGAAACTCCAACATAAAAGAAACAAGCAAAGAAAGAAAATGGCTCTGCCGCTGTGTCAGAGCAGTTCGTGAAACTCCTGACCCGTTTCTTTCTCCTGTGTCTGTCACAGCCTAGCAGTCGCGCTTTCGGAGAGGGCTAGATGTGTGCGTGGTCAGCTATGTGGTGAGTGTCAGTCAGGACTCGTGGTGGGGAGACTGCTGCTCTTTGACCGTGACCCGCGGGTTCACCGCCTCTAAGATCAGTTCCGGTGACTCGGACCTCGGCGTCTCCAGGTTGCTGGTGTCGGTGTCGCTGTCGCTGCCCTTTTTGCCCCCACCTCCGGCCGTGTGTGTCTTAATGTGCTTACTGAGGTGGTCGCTGCGCATGAAGCGCTTGTTGCACACCGGGCACGCGAAGCGCTTCTCGCCCGTGTGCGTGCGCAGGTGCCGCTGCAGCTCGTCGGAGCGCGTGAAACGCTTGCCGCAGAAGAGCCAGTTGCACACGAAGGGCCTCTCGCCGGTGTGCCAGCGCAGGTGCGCCTTCAGGTGCGACGTTTTGCCGTAGACCTTGCCGCAGCCCGGGATGTGGCAGCTGTGCAGTCCTTTCCTGCGCAGGCTCGCGCCCGCCGGTCCCAGCCGCTCGGCCTCCTGGCAGTTGGGGCAGTCGCACGTGGCCCGGCCCGAGTATCTCCGGGAGGAGCGCGAGGAGCTGGCGATGCTCGAGCCCGCGCCAGAGATCATGGCGTTGGCGGCCGCAGACGTGTCCGTGTAGGCGGGGATGACGGTCTTGAAGCCGTCCTGCGCCAACAGGTGCTGGCCGGTGGACAGCAGGTGCGACGCGCTCGGGCTGATGCCCGTGGAGCTGAAGGCGGAGTGCGTGAGCGCGGGGAAGTCGGGGTTGTAGCCGCTCAGCTGCGAATGGATGGCCTGCGGCGTGCCCGAGTGCAGCGACGTCTGCAGCGAACCGGCCGGGTTCTGCACGTCCAGCCACGAGCCGGGACTCGTGTGGACGTCCCACCACGAGCTCGCGCCGTTCGCCACGTCGCCCGAGATGGTGGAGTGGAAGCCGGACTTGTACCACGACTCGTACGGGTGCGCCACGCCCACGCGCGGGTACAGCGTCTCTGCGGACGTGTGCACTTTGGAGATGAACGCCGACTGCCCCGAGTCCTGCGAGCTGACGCCCGCCGCTGTGTTGGAGAACAAGCTGCTGTACTCGCTGGAGAACGCGGACGACGTCGGAGACGTGGAGGCCAGGCAGAAGGCGCTGCTGCTCGCGCCCGTTGTGGCCGGTAGTCCCGAGCTGCTACGGCTCGTGGCCACGCTGAAGCCGGGCAGGCTGGAGCCCAGGTTGCAGCTGGACGACGATCTTTTCCACGGGTGAAATCCGCCTTTGGAGAAGGCGCTGGAGTCGGGCAGCGTGGTGAGAGGACTTGTGTTGCCGATTTTGTTGCAGGTCGCCGCCAGCATTGCTAAAGGGGTAGTCCCAAAGCGAGGCTCTTCCTGGACAACAACAAAACAAAGTTCGTTTTTAACTACCAAACCCAAACAGCAGTGGTTGTTTGAAAAAAAAGAAAAAGGAAAGGAAAAGAAAAGCGTGAAAGATCATGCGAAGAATTAATTTCTTTGCAAGAAAAAGTTTAAGTGAGAAAGTAGCGCGCTTCAGGCGGACACTTGTGGAGCTATCGTTCATAATAATAATAAAAAAAAGTTGAAAATGTTTCTCACTAAAATCGATTCCTCCTTTAATCCCAACATTTCTACGATGTTGCAAAACAGCAGGAAGATTCGCTCGCGAAAGTGAGCTGTTACTCTTCTGACATTCGCAACGAGCCAAAACACAGGCTTGTGAAGTTAACACGACGGAACGATGAAGTTTCAGGCATGATAAAGTAGCTAACGAAGACTCAACGAAGAAAAATCACAAGCACAAGCTTCAGGAAAAACAAAACAAAAAAAAAAACAGCCGAACGCCTTGTCCACTCACCCCAAGTATAGACGTAGCCATAGCCAGGGCCTTTAGTGCGCTGGATGCTGCGGGACCCTGGTGCTGTTGTGCTCCAGTTTGAGTGGGACAGGGCGCTGTGCTGCTCTCCGTTTGTCCCCAGGCTCAGCTCCCCTCTCTACACAGTTGTACCCAGCGCCTTCTTTCAAGTACAACCGGCTGCGCCTCTCAACCAATCGGAGCCGCGGATCCTGCGCGCCCAGTTCGAGCTCGGCCAATAGGAGGCGCTTCCCTGACAGAAATACTAAAGTAGCGTGTCAATCAATAAACTGGGCTACTGATCCCACTGTCAGACATCGAGCGATCTGCTCTTTTTAAGGGCTTTATATTTATATATTTATGTGTATGTGGATGTCAAGGCGCAGTATCTTCGCACATACACTAGAGCTGAGTTCATGTAGGGTTTTTAATAAGCCCGGCGTCCTCTGTTGTCGGTAAGCGACTCCTATTTGTCTTGTGCATGTCTTGAAATGTTTGATGTCGTTCCTCACATTCGCCGGCGTCAGGCTGCTGGCGTAAACGAGGACGATGACTCTTGTGCGTCAAAAGATTCAAGTCAAAATGCGATCGTGAACTGTTTCTGTTGAGGTGGAAACGTAAAGCTCCAGCCTCGTCTTGCGTTTTTTGTGATTCTGTTGTTAATTGCGAGTAGCCTGTTATATTGTCAGCAGTCTTTGACAGGGCATTTGGTTCTTTTGGATCAAATTAGATAATAATTTACGAAGCAGCCGTTGGGTTTGCAAATAGCTGTGAACCGCTCGAACTTTTAGCATTTGATGGAGTCACTGTGAAAGAAACGAGGTTGAGGAAATCTGGGGGGAATCACTGATCTCACAACAGGTGTTAGAGGCGTGTGAGTGTGTGTGTTTGAGAGAGTGTTGGAGCTGTTTTGTGTGCGTGTGTGTGTGTGCGTGCTGGGTGGTGCGCGCGCGCGCTCTCAATAGCGCTCCTTTTAAATGCCTTCAGAAAAGCAACGCGCAGGTCCAACACAGCGTGAAGACAAATGCGCCGCAACAGTTTCCACGCGCAGTCTGTCTCGTGTTAGACGTCGAAAATGTTCAGATCATTTAGAAAGGAGGAAGTGATGTTATCAAGAGACTTCCATAAAATAACATGATATTAAAAAACATAACCCACGTCACGTCGCAGGCGTTTTCCTTATTGTTTAAAACGCGAATGAAAACGCAAATGAATTCTTGTCCATATTCACCTCTCTTCTATTTTTCCCTTTCATCAGGTTTATTATTATATTTTAAATATATCTTATTTATGTATTATATACATACACACACCATATATATATATATATATATATATATATATATATATATATATATATATATATATATATATATATAAATGAAGATCAATGCATTATACCAATGTGTTCTTCTGCTTGTTAAAACATTTAAGGGTAATGGCATAATTTAACAATGGCCTGCTTTGGAGTGAATCATCATCCTTTTAAAAGTTAAAGCAATTTTCTTGAAAATGGCCTCGCAGAAAGCTGTGCATTACAGTATTCAAAATTGCCAAATAATGCTCCATTATAGAGGCTGAGCGGTGCCAGGCAGCCCGGGCGCAATTTGCTCCAAAGCGAAGCGCTTTAAATCCCTCCTATGGAGAGGGGAATCTAAAACAATTTATTCAAATCCGCCTGGTGGAGCCTGCAAAATCGCTTCATTTCTGCAATCACTGTAAATTGACAGGGAAACAATTAACACTATTAAATATCCGTTAGGCATAAACACATTTGAGTGAGCTGACTGAGAGCAGCGTGCAACTCTCTCTCCCTCCCTCGCTCTGCCTCTCCATGTTACACTTGTTCGCGTCCTCTTAATTAATTGTGGTGTCAAATCTTATGAATACAGATTTCCTGAACGAATGTATTCCGAATTTGGGGGATTTTTGTACTTCAGCTGTTAGATTTAGGCTTGGCGAGTTCTAAACGCTGGCTTATTGCTTGCGTTTTTTGGGTTAAATCTGAGAAAATAGTTGTGGCTAAATCACTGATAACATTAAATGATCTGATGCGAGGACAAATATATATTTTTAGCACACTTAAGAGGACTCATACCGAAAAAGAGCATTGATTAAAAACGAAAATCAAAAGCTTAACTAAGCTTTTATATATATATCGCAGCTATGTATATAATTTTTTTATTTGATTAGTTTATACTATAAGTGAATTTTATGAATGTTTTTAGTTTTTAGATTTAGATTTTGCACTATATAGGCTATATATATAATGTGTCTGTGTGTATATAGAAAGTTTGATTTAAATCTCCAAAGCCACCGGACTGGCTGGCCTACCTGGCGAGCAGTTGTCTGTGGCAATTAGAAACCTATTACAAGTCATTAGACTGATCAATGTACCTTAAACAATGCGAATGATTTATTTGCCAGGAACAAAAAACCGCTCTGCATCTATTGTGGTGAGTCTGAGTGACGCTCCACATCCATCACGCCTTTAAGCAGCTAAAGATAAATGATTAATCTGCACCTATTCGTTAAAGTGGCCTCCTACAAAAGACGCCGAGTTCGCTTCAAATCTGCCCCATTCCAGCTGCCCTTCGTGCACGGGTGAAGGCGCAGGGTGCGGGTTTACATCGGGCCCTTTTTGTTTGCGGCCTGGGATTAATTTGTCCCCACCCTTAAGAGGAAAAGCGCATTTGTGGATAATTAACTAATCTGTCTAAACTTAAATCCCTGTTACCCACAGGTCCTCTGGCCGATCACCTCAAATACGCCTGCTGCCCACTTCTCACACATCAAAAAAGAAGACATTTTTATAAAGCTTATTTCTCACCGTCCTCATCGGACCGCATTAAAGACCATTTTGATGGTATTATAAAGCAAAGAGTAAATTAGTGGTGTTTCTTTTGAGTCTATAACAAGAGAAAAGAGTCTGTATGTGTGCATATCGTGTGTATTTGTGTGTGCGTATCGTGTGTGTGTGTGTGTGTGTGTGTGCGTGCATTTCGTGTGTGTGTGGGCTCACCACGACTCGAAACGCTTGATTGGGATGAGGGTACGTTTCGTCATCCATGCGCAGGAGATCAGAAGTGGGGAGATGTGGGAAATGTTTAGTGTTCATAAACAACAGACTAATAAACTGTCACATCATCCTCTTTGCCAGCGTGCTGACGAGAGAAGAAAATACCCTTCGAGCTAATTTGCAGTTTCTGCAAACCCATTGCTACGCGTATTCGCCTAATTTTTATCTGAATTCACAGCTTCTTGTTTGTTAACGTGGTTCATAGGAAGACGATCGTTTCTTATAAAAATATAAAGCAGTCATCTGATGACCTGATATATTAAGGAAAAAAAATAACCGAATTGATTTGTATTTCAGGCAAAATGTCAGTATTAAACCATTACAGAATCGTGAAACGTCTTGCCAACAAAAATTGGTAAATGCTTGGCTGAAGAAAGTTGAACACGCATGTGAACATTGTGCTACGTCACCGAGAGACCTGTTCAGCACGATGACATTCAAATATATTTACATAGAACCGATCAGATTTAATCGATGATCCAGTGAGAGCTTTGTGTTAGGAAGTCTGTACTTTTGAACCGATAAGCTCCGACGTCATATTTTTTGCTTGGTACAGGTTTTGGGTGGACCTTCCCAGTACATGCATGTTCTGTTCAGCACTCCTATATAGTGGCTGCATATTATAAGCCTGCGTATTGCTTAATTCAGTGCACTAAATTCTCAGTGCCTACCTGTTTTTCAGTGAATGTCTCAGCATGTGGGTCATTTTTTGTGTGTTGTTAAAGTGTCCAAAGAATAATGCCTGTTATTTTCTCCCATGTGGAACGTGTTTCACAATGAAACAAGAGCGAAACTATATGCTAATTAATACATGCAAGATAATTTATAATTTGCATAAGCCTTTAATAAAAGCCCAGCAGCTGTAGGTGCAGAGAGCTCCCGCCAATTCGATCTGGGCTCAGTTTCCCAAAACCATCTTAGAGTAAAGATCAGCTTTACTGCTAGAGGGAGTGATCAGTGAGATACTCACTCTACCATTTAAGAATCATCTCTGTGCTAAGATGCTTGTAGGAAATCTAGCCCAGGATGTTTTTTTCTCTTAAAAAGAAAGTGATGGGAAGAAACTCATTAAATATAGGGAGGTTTAGGAGGTTAAATATAGAAGGTTTAACTGACTTCATGCCTGAGCATGAATTTGTGCAGCAGTTTGTGCAACACAGAAAGTAAGCAGCACTCTCTTTGTTTACTTATTGTATTATGTGCTTGTCATTGTGTAGATGTCATGGTACTATAGGTTTATCTAGGCCTAATAGTCAATTAGGTTTTTGAAACCAGAGTCAGATAAACACACAGCTCAACAGGTGCCGGGTGTAAAAAAAAATCCTTTGGTTTACTGTACTGCAGCAGCTCTCGCTCTACACGATGCTGTCCTTGCCTGTAATTTTTGCCTGAGAGTGATGGGTGGGAGTTGTGGACACTGGTGACAGTCCACTTGTGATAATCTCTGCTTTATCTGTTAGAAATGGAGCTGCCCAATAGGGTTTTGGCTGAGCTGCTCTCTCTGAGGCTGGAGTTGCTTCTGTCTTAGTACTACTGCAGTGGTGAAAGGGTAGCAAAGAGAAAAAACCTAAAATTGCTAAGAAAATCAACTTGATATGGTTTCATGCACTGTAACGCAAGACATGTATTTACTGAAATTATGTACAATGTTGGCTACTGTAACCAGTTATCTTCCAGTAAACAGTTGCCTTCATAATGGACACCTTATGGTCTTTTTTTTTAATGTGTGGCAAGCCAAGGGAGCCCCGCCCCCCCCCCCCCCCCCCCCCCCCAACCAAATCACACATACATAACCACTGCACTGATTTGTGTTTACAGGAAGAGTTTATTAGTTTGCATTCTTCAGCTGAAATCAGCAGTAGTCTAGTCATTCTCACTCTCAAAACAGTTCAAAAAGGTATAACAAGTTTTTAATCATCCTATTTGTATCCTGTTTCTAAAGTGTTTCCTCCAGTATCTCAAAGGACACTTTGAAAGTGCCCTTGAAATATTTTTGACTGAGAGACACAATAATCCCTCAATAGTTAAAAAAAAAAAAACTCAAGCTCCGTCTCATCAATCTACAGCAATTTTATCCCTGTTGGTTTTTGAGTTTCAACCAGCCAATCATTTAAATCCCAAGCAGCAGGTGAGGTAGAGATGGAACGCCCTGGGCTGCTCTCAACTGTCGTCCCATTACTGCACTCATATTCGTGCCTTACAGAGTGAAGGACTCTTCAGCTTCTTTCACGGAGCTGCAGACATCTCTCGTTGAGCTCACCATGGGGTTGCGTTCTGTAAGATCCACTCTGTCTTCCTAAATCTGCCACAATAGCAATTTGCTTCTGCACCCCAACTGCAATTGATCTATTATAGGATTGTCTGACCTTGTTATTGGACTTGGTGTTTCAGCACAAATGTGTTTTTGTATTTGTTTTAGAGGATCAGAGTAAAATGCCTAATTGTCAACTGTCTTTGAGGAGAAATAATGTAGCGTGAAAATGTTCTGTAATGTCAACAAAGTTTCTGCACCAAATATTGGAATCAGTGGTGCGTTCGAAGACAGTCGCAGGTTATGTCAGCTTGTGTGCTGTGTCTTTATTTTCAGGAAGTCAGCCTTTTCTCTGCCTGAACAGTGAGCTGCATCTGAACGCTTCCCCTTCTGCACCACTGACCCTGATGAAAGCAACATTCCCTCCCCGCCAGCGCTGCAATTTCCCCCATACAACACACAGACCTGCAAGGTATGGGTCCCATCTGTCTTCCTGTCAGTCTGCCTGAACATCTGAAGATGTATTAGTCTCAACTCAGATTCGCTCCAAGTTTAGGATGTTCATTCAATTTTTTGTTCTATTCTTAAAATCAGGAAAGTGAGAACTGGCAGGATGTGCTCCGATCTGTAAAACATACAGTACTATGCAAAAATCAGAGACAATCCTTCAAAATAGCCTCCAAGTAAAAGTTATTAAGCTTTCTTAATATATTTCTAAGGGGATTAAATGCAAGATATAAGATAATTCACTTTCTCACAGGAAGGGAAAAGCCAAAGGAAAATGACAAAAAAAGCCCTACTTAAAACGTACTTAAAAGATACACAGAAAAAGGTACTTCAAACAACCATGCAAGACCTGGCAGACCACTAAAACTGTCACCATGAACCTTTCATCTTAGATAGAGAGGAGAAAATCATACTCCACTCTAGCTTAAGATCTAAAAAAATCCAGTTTCGGTCCATCCTTCCACTGTGAGACGACAACTCAGCGCTATGGGTCTGAAAGGATATGTAGCGGTCAGGAAGCTATTACTGAGAAAAGAAAACAGATAAAAAAATTGGAAATTTTGTGAATCTAACAAAGAAACTGCCGGTGTTCTCAAAATAATTGACAGTCCACCCAAGAGTCCAGAGACCTCAGCATCATTGAATGAATTTGAGATTACTTGGAAAGCGAGTAGCAGAAAATGCAACCAATGTCTAAGACTGAACTTTATGTGTGGAAAAATATCCCAGCAGATTTTTAAGAAACACTGAATGCAGGTCTCCCTCTCAAAAAAAAAATGGAAGCTAAGCTATAATAAAGACATAGTGGATGCATTAAATATGAAAATTTTAAAAGCATGTTGCTGAGGCTTCTATGTGATTCTCTCTCAAACATATGTTTTCTGCTTATTCCAATGCTGAAAAATATACAGTTTGTACTGACCCTTTTCACTAGAAAGTAAATAATTGAAAAGGTGGTCTCTGACTTTTGCACAGTACTGCATTAATACCATGCAGTACACCTAACCTTGACGCAAATCGTAGATAATAAATGATAAAACAAATGTGTAATTTCTGGAATATACATTGACTTTATTTAATACTATACGTTGTGAGCATGTCAACACAAGTTTGACACTCCCTCAAAGCTATAGGATGTTGTAAGGGGCTGGATTACTCTACACTTTAGCATGAAGTGACACAATACACACACTAGCCTTGCCATGTTGTATGAGTATGTTCTCATTTTGCTGGATGGTTGCACACAGTATGTGTAATATATATGTCTGAGGTCATGTTATAGGGTGTGTGAGGTATGTAAAGGCTCTCAGTCACGCTACAGTTTTGTGCTTAATGTTGAGTCATGCTGATGAACATCTGTCTAGTCTGGTTGGGATGGGACTGTACCTGTTCTACTCTCACACGTACACCTGACTGTACCATGAGCCACTCTCAGCTTTACAGTTTCCCTCTTTTTCAGCATGACTCATTAGGACTTTTCACAAAACTGCTGGGAAACATACTTCTCAGTCCTTTCACTGAAAGCCTGATGTTTGTGTGTTGTGAATTTGGATTATAGTTCATTAATTCATTATTTAGTATTTTTTCATAGATATTATATGTAGGTGTTCCATATAGGATTATCTATAGCATTAATATCTCAAATAAAACATTAGAATGTTTTCAAACACATAGTGGCATTTTTTGCTCTCAAATGAAGATGATGATGAACAATGTAACTCGAAAAGATCAATATCTTTGAGAGGTAACCATTCCAGTTCGAATGCTGAAAATGAAAACCATTGTTTAGCTGCCGATAAAGTGATCTAAGAACAAAATTTTACATGGCTTGTGCTTGATATGGCCCTAACTGCATTTCTTTATCTTCATTAAGAAACTGACATTTGCAACAACTTAAAGACAAACAATTTGTCTCAGGCTTATTATGGCAACTAACTGCTAACTGTCATTTGACATCGGCAAAACAGCCCTCAGCAAAGCAGAATGCTTATCACATGTCATCTCTGCATGGCAGCGCAGAAATTACGTGTAGCTCTCGCTCCACTCCCAGCTCCTTTGTGCTCTCGACATCGTCTTTGTCTTACACAATTAAGGTGTTACACGGTAGAATAATTTAAATTGCCGGCTCTAAAATGGAGACAGAGGCTCTTTTTAAAAATAGCAGAATTTGTTTACTGATTGTATGCGGCTATTGACTTTCCCATTATATGAGAAGAGCTCTGATTAGTGGCTGTGCGATGTTTAGACAGAGAGGCAGAGCGGACAGGGTTACAATACAGAGCATTTACTCTTATTGTTCTCTGAGCCTTTCTGCTCTGGATTACTGCTGGACACAGTAATGAGGGTGTTGCTGCAGGTCCAAGGCCATTTTCCAGTAGTCGCTGAGCGGCCCCTGTGTGACAGACAGCATCTGTGGCTCCTGGAGGCGCCTCAGGAGCATGTTCTCAACCTGTGGATATGATTTCCATATACTGTAAATGTGATTGGAAGGTCATTTTCCTCATGTTTTCCACTGGCTGTAAGTGAAGGTTATAATTCTGGTACTGTTTGTAATGTAGACCTGAGTCAGGAAGGAATTGTTTTGCCAGAGTAATACACAGGCACTAGAACTGGAAGACATAGGCATGCAGGATCACTGTCCAAACTGGAGAAACAAATTGCTTCAAGGACGTTCTTAATTTTTCACATTTGATTTGTGCTGTGTGGAACCAAAAAAAATATATTGTTAGTCCATGTTCTTCATCATTGTGCTGTAAACCGAGCATATATTTAACTAAAACCAGCTCCGTTCATTCTGTCTGTTGTAAACACAGCTTGTGTATAGTGGTGGAAAACCAGAGCATAAAACAGATACTTTTCTTTTATGAATTTACAGCTCTCTGTTTTGACCTACTATTGTTTTCCTAAAGCAGATTTCCTTTGAGAATAAGTGGTTGCTCCACCGCTTAACCATTAACAATTTCAGCCTTTGTTTTGTAATTATAGAAATGTTTTATCCGGTGTCAGATGGTACATGTTTCAGCATCCAGGGCACTTCTTTTATATTGTCTGATTACACGGTAGTGGGAACACGCTTTTTCTTGCTTCAGATGTTTGCCAAAATGTGTGGAGCGTGTTACAAAGAACTGGGAGATGACTTATAACTCAGCCCCACTCGTGTGAAAGGCGTGTTTGTTAGTGCTTGAATTCATGCCAGAGCGCCTAACAAGAAGGTGAGAGGGGATTTGTTTTTACTGGTATGTGAAACCAATGTCATATGAACCAGAAAACTCTTCCCTATTGATTTTGAGCTTTGCGTATATTCCCAGTGTGAATGACAGGGTACAGGCCGTGTCACTGTCAGAGTGTTTATCAGAGCATTGGGAAGGCATAGGGCATGATAACATAGTGAAGACAAAAATCTTACACATTTCTCCCCGTTATTTTTTATACGTTTCTCCCCATGTACACACAATGTCTGTCCAAAAGTATCCAGACATTGCTTCTAATTAGTGAGTTCAGCTATTTAGTTGTGCAGCCATAGTTGACATGGGTGTTTAGTTGTGCACATACAGCTTGTAGAATCCCCATAGAAAAGCGTTGCTAATAGAACGAGATGCTCTAGAGATGCCATACATTAGCGTTGGATCACTGTGTACGATGCTAAGCACATTCTAGAGGGGTGTGATGCCCCCATAATTTGGCTGAGGAGCAGTGGTACTGTGTCCTCTGGAGTGATGGAGCTCCATCCAATACCTAATTACTAACTAATATAAATTACTAACTAAACAATACATCACTTCTGAGTTACTCTGTAAAACTTATATGTATAACTAAAGCTAGCCAGTCGAATGTTAATGAGCTGGTTCTAAATGAAAATCAAATTTGGCAAAAGTTAGACTGTCTCTTCCTTATGAAGATCTTTACACATCAGATTCATAGTTTAATATTAGATGCTCCAACAGATTGTTGGGCAAGTTTACTGCTCTTCCAACATTGTGCTGTCACACATGCAAATAACATACAAGGACAGGGTAAGAGCAGGTTAATCTATATGGTGGAAATGTATGTTTTAAATGTATTGTGCATTATTATTATTGTTCTTTTTGAGACATTTAAGTAACACAAGTAATGTAATTATTCATAAGTCAGTAACTGTATTATGATTACAAGAATTTATACTCTAATGTGCATGTCATTACTGGAATAAGCTATTAAATTATTGTAATGCTTTACTTTGTGTTGCGTCACCCCCAAAAGTGTCATTATGTCTTCATCTAGCAGTTCAGGTGGCTCTATGGCTGCATCCATACATTTAGCCAGTGGTTTAGCAGTGTGATTAAAGCCAGGCAGTTGTCAGCTGTTTTAAGGTAAAGTAGCTGGAGTTGCTCAACCTCTTTCAGTCCTGTGTGTTCGTTGATTTTTTATTTATTTTGTTTTTTCCTTTTTACCATCTAATGACTTTGAAAATTGTGTGTAAACATTGGATTTACTTTCAGCACATGCTTCCAAAAACTACATTTACATTTACAGCATTTAGCAGATGCTCTTATCCAGAGCGACTTACAAGAAGTGCTTTGTCAATCTAGAGAAAGTATCTTTGCTGGTTACCAATAGCTTAGAGAAAAAGACAGTCCTGAGCTCAGATACTGCTAGAAACAAAATGTCACCACAGACACCAAGAGAAAAAGAAACAGAGTTGAACGCAGAACTCTGTGCCATTCAATGCAATACAATAACAATAAGATACAAACTATTAGAGGGCTTTCTCAAAGCTGATGCTCCAGAACGGTTTATGTTCTAAGAAGGAGGGAAAAGTTTCATTCCTAAATGCTCACATTGCCTCACTTGTGACTAGTGAATATGTGTGTGCATTTATGTGAAGGGGATGGGCTGTGGGACGAAAGGATAAATGCTTATCTCTCCCTACACATGATTTTCTATTCTATTCTATTCTATTCTATTCTATTCTATTCTATTCTATTCTATTCTATTCCTGGAGATTTCTTGAATTGTCCCCACTCACTCAGACCATCTCTTCTTTGTTTTTTCTTGCAGTGGTGAGGAATGAAGTTTTGCTCTGCTCCCTGCCCTGTCCCCAGCTCTCAGCGAGGAAACCCACTCCTCTTTTCCCAGCTGCCTCAGTCTGGTACGCATTTACAGCTTCTTTTCATCCTGACCTGTTATTCTTGCTCAATATCTACAGCAGCCAAAATGCCGCAGCGCAGCACATTGCATGGCCTGGATGTGGCTGATCAATTGAACCACTGCTGTTTTACTTGGCTCCTCCAAACCCTCCTTTTCACTAATCGCTAGTGACACCAGCACCTGTGTGCGTCTATTCAGAGCAAGAAGCATGTGGAATAGTCTCAGCGGAATAGCTGAGTCTAACGGAGAAAGGTCGTTATTTTACAGAGCCTTATCCCTGATAAAGCTGCAGAAATAATGTCGGACAATCAGGGAAATCCTCCTGTGTTTATCCATAGCAGGGGGATGGAAATAAAAACAACATGCTATATGGAGATGCCTTGCTATGATTGGTTTGAGGCATAACCACAAAGTCTTGAATTACAGTGGCTGGCACCTCTAAGCTGTCGGAGGCTCACTGAATTTCATATTTCATATAGTGTGCTCAGGATTTTTTTTCCTCTGTTGTGGTTATAGTAATATAATGATACATTTTTGTACCCCTGGTATGATAACAATCTGTCACCATAGAATCTTTTGCATAGCTTACAACAACAATGCTGGGGTTGCCCATTTATTGTGGGAAGACTCTGTTTTTCTGTCAGTAGTGAGATTTTTTTCTCTCCCCTTCCATCCATGGTTTAAAATGAAGGTTAACAAGTGCAGTCTGCTGCTGTGTGATGTAAAGTGTTGTCAAGCTGTAATCCCAGCTTTCACTTTAGTCTCATTGAGTGCTCATCATCTTGACTACCTAAGTGAATTGTCACTTGGCTTCACTCTGAAACACTGTTCAGCACTTCAAGACGGCAGTGGCTGTAGGGAGAGCCATGCATCACAAAATGACGTCAGGGTAAATTGAGTGCTCAAGCAATATGTCAAATGCAAAACTTTGATTTTACATTTTAAGAAATATCATCCAGGGAAAACATGGATGTTTAATTAAATGAGCAAACTGGTTAGGAATGATTAGCAAAGGGTTAAGAATTTATAAGTTAAAAGAGAACCAGAACGATTACTGTTAACATATGTGCTCTGTACTGTAGGTTGATATTGCTTTGGGTTTCAGACAGAGCTATGATACCTAGGGAGCAGGCAGAGGCCTTTGGCAGTGGGTTAGATGTAAGACCGCATAAAAATATATGCAATTTGTAGTACACAATGATGCATTTACACTGTCTGAAGTCATAATGAAAAATGTGATTATAGTCACTGAGCAAATCTACTGTATTTTGAGATCCATTTGCAGACAGACACAAAGAGAGGAGGGGGTCTAAATCCAGGGCTGTGTGTTTGTGGTGTGTGTTGAGACATTGTCAGCGTTTAAAATGAGCATTTTGATTTGTCTCCGATTGAGGAGCCTCTGTCTGCCTCCACTTGTCCTGGGTGATTAGACTAAAACGTTTGCTCGTCTTGACTGGAGATCACAGCAGCTCCACATAACGCTCCTTGATTGAAGGTCGAAATATTTTGAATTCTAATGGAGACTGGCTAGATGAATTGCCTGAAATAGACTGTAGAATTTCAGCACTTCCTCCCCCTCACCCACATCAGCCCCCACACCTTCCCCTCTGCGGCCGCTGTGAAAAGAACGGTTGGGAATGGCTGTGCCTGATGATCATAGAATTACTGGATGGTGATTCTAAACCCCTCAAAGAGGAGTTGCTATGGAGATCTCGTTCCAAACTGTGAAATGATTCCTCCTCTGAAAGGCTGGGGAGAAGAGGGCTGAACACATCATTGTTCAGGTGGTGGTTGGTTAGGAAATTGCCAGTGCCTGAGCAATCAGTGCTGCTGCTGTAGTTAAGGATCTAAAACGGTTTGTTCTCTGAATGATGTGGGGCAACAGTGATGTGCATATGATGGTTCCTTTCAATCAGGCTCCACTCAGACTCACCGGGCTAGGAGAAATGACAGAAAGAGTGGGCTCGAATGAAAGAGGAACGAAAACCATTATTGTCTCTCAAAGCTAATGAAATCTGGGCCTGTCCTGATCCATCTTTTCTTTGCCTGCATAAATCTTGAAGCTAGTTTGAAAGGTTATGTTCCTTATCAGGTGAAATCTCTCAACATATTACCATTTCCCACTGTTTCTCCCCTTTTAATATTATGTTAATTACGTATTTCAGGAAAATTGACCTTGGTTATCTTTGTGAATTGATATGTTTTGCTATTACATTTCAGAGAGATATGTCTGTCAGAAAAAGATGAGACATTCTGCATTAATGAAGGTTTAAAATGGCCATTGATTAGCATTATACTGGTTTATATGTGCACTAAAAAAGTGAATTGATTTTTTCTAAATGTCAAAGTTACACAACATGGATTCATCTTGTTTACAACTTCTGTCAAGTACCCATGTAACTACAGCTCAAAGATAGCCAGGCCATTGTATTATGTATGAGTATTATTAGATTATTTTCCTGTTCTGAAAACAGAGGTAAAAGGCTTCTTTTGACAGACTCATAAAGTAGCTTTTATGGCTCTGAATACCAGAGCAATTGCAGCCGTGTATTTGTGTAGAACCTCTTAAAAGCAAGCCAAGGAATGCAAGTGAGCTAGATGTTCTCTTCCCTTTTTACGTGTGAATACATGCAAAGGAAGTCAACTGCCACTGAGCACTGTAATTTGCGTGAATGATGTCGATCACATGACCTTCTAGCCATCATCAACTGAAGATAGAGCAGGAACATTATCTGCATCAATCTTAAAAGTGTCGTTTATGTTTTCCCATAAGATAACATTAATATTTTTTAATTCTACGATTAAAAATAAATAAATTTGAAGGGAAGATTTAAAGATCTCTGAGTTACCAACATCAAGTAAATCTTTCCTTGATAATGTCTTACACATTAGAGCTGAGAACAAATACATCCATCAGAAAAGCTGTCTGGCTTCATTTTATGCACTGTATACAATACACTGAAGTTTGGAAAACCTTCATTAATTGTAAAGCATTTTAGTTTTTGACTATAATGCACTATATAAATCCAGTGCACTTACTAAATTTCTGTCACCACCTCGACTGTAAAAATGTTATTCACAGTTTAGAGATGTGACTTATTTAAAAAGAAAATTCTAGTACAAATACATACATTAAAATTTATCAGTGGACTCAACAGATCAATTCAATTATTTTACTCATTATATTTGTAACAGCTGTCTGAATTGTGTCATCCTCTTAAAGCACAGGAAAAGCACTTTGTGTGTGTATATGTGGGGGGATGTATATATGGGTGGATCTGTGTGAGTGGTGTGTGTGTGCATGTATGTACGCGAGTAGTTGTGCTCACTTGCTAGTGTTGATGCATGGCAAGTCTGTTTTCATTGTGAAACGATCCAGTCTGGAGGCTGATGACTCCTTTAAAGATAAAGGCCTTTGTTAGGTCAGACAGTAAAGACACACCTGCTAATGGGCCTTCCAAACATACAGTAACTAAAGCTCAGCAGTAAAATGCTAAATGCCAGATAGACTTGACTTCTGAAGCTCCCCCCTCTTCCCCAGACTCGCTTTTACAGTCTTCCTTGTGGCTTGCCATGGCGCCGCAGCCTCGTAAGAGCAGTCTTCACAGAGGCCTACACAGACCCATCGTTAAAGGACTAATTGTGGAGATTTCCCTTTGCTTTTTTCCCTCTTCCTGTACAATCTCTGTATATGTTTAGGAAGCACAAGACTTAAGAAGATCTTGCAATGTTGTAGCTGATGTGCAACAAGACATTTAAAAAAATTACATGGATATGAGTCAAATGTGTCAAGATTCTTTTAGCTTAAATGTTTGATAAACAGATAAAGCAGTGACAACACGGAGCACATAATGTATTTGTAGATCTATGTTTAATACATATATATATATATATATATATATATATATATATATATATATATATATATATATATATATAGGGTGGGCCATTTATATGGATACACCCAAATAAAATGGGAATGGTTGGTGATATTAACTTCCTGTTTGTGGCACATTAGTTTATGGGAGGGGGAAAACTTTTCCGTGACCATGGCGGACATTTTGAAGTTGGCCATTTTGGATCCAACTTTAGTTTTTTCAATGGGAAGAGGGTCATGTGACACATCAAACTTATTGGGAATTTCACAGGAAAAACAATGGTGTGCTTGGTTTTAATGTAACTTTATTCTTTCATGAGTTATTTACAAGTTTCTGACCACTTATAAAATGTGTTCAAAGTGCTGCCCATTGTGTTGGATTGTCAATGCAACCCTCTTCTCCCACTCTTCACACACTGATAGCAACACCGCAGAAGAGATGCTAGCACAGGCTTCCAGTATCCGTAGTTTCAGGTGCTGCACATCTCGTATCTTCACAGCATAGACAATTGCCTTCAGATGACCCCAAAGATAAAAGTCTAAGGGGGTCAGATCGGGAGACCTTGGGGGCCATTCAACTGGCCCACGACGACCAATATATATATATATATAAAACACACACTGACTGATCACTGCAATTAGTAGGCCTTCTTGTATGTACTTTTGTTCAATTTCATCCAATCAACTCAATTTACCTTATAGGTGCTCTCTGTAGTTCTACAGTTACTGACTATAGTCCTGTTTCTCTGCATACTTTGTTTGTCCCATTTCTGAGTGTCTGTTAATTACGAAGTAAAATAAAATGACAGAAACAGAGAAACAAGGTTTTTGCATGACAACAATGATATACAGTGCTGTGATAAAATATTTGCCCCCACCCTATTTTGTTTATTTTTGCTCATTTGTCACATTGAAATGTTTCAGACCACCCAACTGATTTTAATATGACCTAAAGACAACATGAGTAAACACAAACTGTACATTTTAAATGATAATTTCTTTTATTGAAGATAACACCCATGTCACCCATGTGAAAAAGTCTCAAAAATTCCCCCTAAACCTAATAACTTGTTGTGCTTCCCTTGGGAGTAACAACTGCAATCAGATGTTTGCAATAACTTGCGATAGGTGTTTTACATTGCTATGGAGGAATTTGTGCCCACTCTTCTTTGCACAGTTGTTTTAATTTTGCTACACTGGAGGGTTTTCGAGCATGAACTGCCCCTTTAAGGTCTTGCCACATCAAGCCAGGACTTTGACTCTGCCACTCGAATACCTTAATTTTGTTTCATTTGAGCCATTCAGAGGTGGACTTGCTTATATGCTTTGTCCTGCTGCATAGCCCAACTGTGCCTGAACACTGACTGGCAGACATTCTGCTTTGGCATTTTTTGATAGCTGAATTCATGGTTTCATCAATCATGACAAATCGTCCAGGTCCTGCTGAGGCAAAGCAGCCCTAAACCATCACACTACCATCACCATGTTTCACCCATGTTCTTATGGTGGAATATGGTGTTAGCTTTAAGGCAGATGTAACAGGACCCATGACTTCCAAAATGTTCCACCTTTGACTCATCACAGAATATTATCCCAAATGTCTTAGGGTCATCTACATGTTTTCTGGCAAATGCAAGATGACCCGTTGTGTTCTTTTTAGTCAGAACTGGTTTGTGCCTTGTAATTCTCCCATGGATCCCATGTTTGCCCAGAGTTTTTCTTATTATGGAATTGTGTACATTAAGTTTAACAGGGACAAGTGAGGCCTGTAGTTCTTCAGATGATCATTTGGGTTATTTTGTGACCTCCTGGAGTCATTGACATGCTCTTGGTGAAATTTTGGTAGGCTGGCCACTCTTGGGAAGATTCAGCACTGTTTCAAGTTTTCTCCATTTGTGGATAATGTCTCTCACTGTGGTTCACTGAAATCTCTAAGAGTCTTAGCAATGGCTTTGTAACCCTTTACAGACTGATAGATTTCAATGACTTTGTTTCGCATCTGTGCATCATGTGCTGCTTTCTGAGACCTTCTATCCTACTTCACAATGGCAGACAGGTTCTATTTAAGTGATGTTTGGATTCAATAGGTCTGGCAATAATATTTTCTGGGTGTGTCTCATGAAACTGAACCCAATGATCAGTTGAATTTGGTTAACTAATTGATTTAGCAGCCAAGGGGGCAATTACTTTCTCACATAGGGCCAGGTAGGACTGAACAGCATTTTTCCTTCAGAATCATCATTTAAAAACAGTATTTTGTGTTTACTTGGTTATTAAAGGTAGTTTGATTATCTAAACTTTCACTTGTGAAAAATATGCAAAAAAATTGGAATTGGGAAGGGGCAAATACACAGCACTGTATGGAGAAATAAAGATATACCACTCAAATAACACCTGTTCAGTGGTGGTCTGGTGGTTACTGATGGATAGGGTAGAGTATGGCTGATAAATTGTGCATCAGATGGGCTGTAGTCAAACCTGTAAATGCCATATTGTACTAAATAAAATGCATATATATCGCTGCTGTCGGACGAAAACCTTGTATCTCTATTTTTGTCATTTTTTGTTTATGACATAATTTGAAAATGCATGTTGTGTGTGGATTTCATTAACAATGGACCAAATAAATGGCCCAATATGACTTGGCAAAAACGTATGTTTCCATTGATTTACATTAAAAGTAAAGTAGCTTTCTTCTTTCTCCTGTAAAGTTACCAATTTGGACATTTTTTTTTCAGCAATATGTAGTTGTATAGTAACATAATATGTAGATTGGCTGGATGTTTACAGTGGTCAGCCATTCTCAACCCAGGAGCATCACTGAGGTAATTAAAAACCCAGCAATTACCTAATACTTTACCTAATTACCTAATACTGCCTTACCTAATACTCTTATACCACTGTAACACACTACCATGACACTACTATGATGGTTCTTTGCTGAGAATGGTCCACCAACCAAACGATATCTGCTCAATGGTAGTCGTCTGGTGGTCCTTTTGCATGGATGAAGTAAAGGGCAGCTGCTGAACTGTGTATCAACAAATAAGTTACAACCAGTATCGTGCACCTATGTGGTAGAATGGCTATTAAGTATGCATATTTCATGTCATGTTTTCTTTATTTTGTACACTCTCTTAATTTTATTATTTGAAATGCAGAAACTAACTACTGCATTCTGGAGTGAAAAGGAGTAACAGGCACACTAATGACATTAGAGGGCACTGATTGTTCAAATGGAATGTTGTTTCAGGAACAGAGAAAGGATGTTGGTCCAGGAATTTTTTGCTTGACCCTCTTCTGGTCACCAGTTGGTGAAGAGATTTATTGACCTGAAACAGTCAATAACCACACCATCAGTCCTACATCATTCAGACTTTACTGATTGTGGTGGAAGTATATACTGAGGTGGAAGTGGGGGTCATAATGTTCCAGTGGCAGACAAACCTGAATGGCTCCAATCCCATATATGTACCTCTTTAAGGAAATGTTAGTGGCACAGGGGAACTATGACATAGGTAGCCTTGAGATCTTGGCCATTGAGTTAACATTTAAAATGTGGTGTTACAGACCAGAAAATGAACTCCATCCATTCAGCTTTTGCACCAACTACAGAAACTTTATTAAGACCTCCAAGTCAGAGGGTAATACACAATCTTAGTGACAGTGTATCAATTCTACTTCCAAGGCCTCCTACTATGTTTCAGATTGAAGAAGCACTTTTCCAAGTGCCACAACATCTGTTCCACCATCGTGGGTTGCTAAAGGATATAGTCTCATACTGAGGAAACCGGTTCACATCCCACATCTGGACAGCTTTCATGGAATGATTGGTTATTCCTGTGACTGTGATACCTAGGCATCATCCACTCAAATTGCCAGGGAGAGAATCTAAATCAGGAACTCTGTTGATAACTTTATAGCCGCTTTAGAAAGTCTGACTCAAGTAAGTTTGTCTTCAAGGGCAAATATGCCCAGAACTTTTTTTGTCAACAAAATTTGACATCTTTCCGTTTTTTCTACGGAAAAGCTCATCTCTTTCCCTAGATCCCTGTGCCAGAGGAGATTACAGCAGCAGATTCCTTATTCTGGTACAGTAAGAAAGTCTTATGATCTCTGAAAGAATTAAAAGGGTGTTTTATCATCTTCAGTCGCTTACATTGTATGCATGTATTCATTCTCCTTTCATCTATCTGTTTTCGTGTATATCAAGGGTGTCTGATGTTGAACCCGTGTTCATGGTAGTCCTGCATCACTGCCAAATGCGCAAATGGCTGGGCCAGTTCAGAGCTCCGTACTGTGATTCTTCTAGTTCTAGTCCAGTTTTTCCCTGAGTGTCCTATTTACATTTAGTACAAATAGAGCTTTATACACCTGGAGTTTACGGCTGTAGTGCTCACCATTTTTTGTGATTATAATTGTTAATGATAAGTAATTGTTTTGTCCAGGAACTCATTTTTTTAAACTCTCGTGGTGCATTAGGGTTCTAATATACTAAAGACATTCATACAATTTAAGTTGTTGTCTGAGCTGTAAAAAAAACACATATAATGTAGAGGGCATCCCCAAAGAAATTGAAAATATAAAGCCTAATATTACAATGCAGTTTAAATGCTGTGCAAACCTCTCTTTTAATTCATACATCTCCGATCATCCAGGAGCGATTCACATTGCATTATTTTCACTTGAAGTTCAAGCATGAACAGGCCACACAATAGCACATTTTCATCCCAATCAGTGCCGAACTCGTAGCTGGCAAATTGGAGCAGCAAAACAATAATTCCCTTGATTAGCCCCTTTCTGTGTGCAGTAAGTGAACTGTTTATACTGTGGAGTACCTCAGAGAGACGAGAGCAACCAAAACAGGCTGATTAGGCACAGAGTAATTGGATAACTTCATTTCAGCAGGACGACCAAGAGCCTGATGACAGCTCCTTCCAGAGAGCACAGCCTCAGATGACACAAATGAGGAACAGGGCTGTTTGGCCTGAAAATAAGTACTGTATGTTTGATGTATTTACTTATTACTTTCGAGGGTCTTCTGTTCTATGGTATCATAACTGGTGACACAGTTACATCATTGTTTGTGTTAATTTGTAGTCTGAGGGTAAGCTGAAGTAGAAATGAATTGAAGACATTTTCCCCAGCCATGCTTTACTGACTGTACTACTTGTGCTGCCTCAAATGAGCACTTCAAAACTGAATCCAAAATTGATTGTATTAACATGTTGTTATAATCTGTCACAGTAGCATCACTGTGTGTGTGTGTGTGTGCGCATGTATGTAGCAAAGGAGGATTTGAAGTGTAAAGTGGTCTCTTGGGGCACAGCAAGCAGGACTGAACCTCTCTAAGCCTCATACATTAACTCTCTAGAGCTGACAGAGAACTGACTGTCCCTCTGGAGCTGGTACAGAGAATAGAACATAGAACAGTAAACTAAAATGGGAAATAGTTCTGGCAACATTACATTTTTAAACAATTAGAAAGGTTTTGGCCTATTTTTCATCTTTTTCCCCATCTTTTTTAATGACTTCTACCTCCATCGTTGTGTAAGCGAACAAGAAAAACTCTTTTATAATTTTGAACTGGAACACCCAAGCCGAGCCAGGCCCCATTTAGAGAAATGTTTCAGAAAAATCTAAATAAACATGCCTAACAAATAATCTAGACTAAATAGTCTATTCTGTTTTCCTTGATATATGTTAGAAGCATGAATCATCATGAGCATGAATCATCAATAGTTTCTTAATGCAGCATCGCAGAAACTTGCTTGCCACAGTTAGTATGACACCTGTGATGAATGGTGTGAAGATCTAGCATGATGTATAGTCTGCAGTAGGTCTGTGCTGTCATCAGCAGGCTCCACTGAGGTCTCAGTTAAACTGCCTGAAGGAAAGTAAGGAACACACGAGAGGGAGAGAACAAGTACATGCCAAACATACTTGCTCATGTGTTTCGACACTGAAATGTCATTCATCTGGACATCTGCAATAAGTCAATGATAAAGTACCAATGTTACATCAAAGCTTTACATTTAGACAATTTTCTCTTATTAGTTGACTTAAATATTTGACTTTAAGTCATGGCAAATGCTTAAGGTAAAAGCTTAAATCTTTGCCACTGTATACTACTGGATGTGAATTTGTACATTTTATAAAGGTTAAAATAGGTCACTGATCTTTTTCGTCTAAGATGCCAGACTAAATGTTATTTATATATAGGGTATTTGGCTAATTGAAAGTACTAAAAAGTGTGAACTTTGCATTAAAGACACAATTCTTATCCAAATCATCCAATTTGGCTATAAAGAAATTGGAGTCAAAATTAGCCTTGAAAATCCATGATTTCCAGTCTTAGAATAAATACAAATAAACATAAATATAGTAAAAAGTAACAGGAATTTATCATTTTTAAAACGGTTACTAATATCAAAGTAATCACAAACGCATTCCGTGATGTTGAGGTCTTGACTCTGTGATGGTCAGTCCACTGTTCTGAGAACACCAGAAGTGTCTTTGTTTGATTTACAAACTTTCTTCCTATATGTCTGTTTTCTCACTAATAACAGCTACACATCATTTCAAACTCACAGTGTTGAGTTGTCTTCTGACAGTGGAAGGATGTACAGAAACCCCTGTGGTTTCTTTTTTTTTCAGATCGGCAGCAAGAGTAGAACATTTTATTTGTATTTATTGGTTTTAAAACAATTATTAATATCCTGTTTAGAAGAACCCAATTAGAAAAACACAAGTTTGCCTCCTGACTTCTCAGTGCTCTCCAGTCATTCCAAGAATTTGTTCAATTACCAGCACACGTGATTTAATTTAATGAAAGATGTCAACTACTTATTGGAAAGTAAATGTGAATACTGGACTTCCTCAAGGAAAGTTTAAAAAAGATAGAAATGATTTCTGAACAAACTATATTAGTTTATATATATATGTATATATATATATATATATATATATATATATATATATATATATATATATAATACTGTACTGTACTTCTATATGTACTTCTTTATTGTTTGCTATGTGCACAAGCACATCTAGCTTTTGTTCACAGCACTAGTGAATCGGGCCTTAAGTGCTCTATTATCTAATCACTCCTTTGCTCTACCAACAACACACCCTGATTAGCAGAGAAGAAAGGACTGTGAACTCTCTACGTAGCATTTTCAGACACTCTAGCACTTATTCAGTTAGTCTACTGCATAAAATTCACATTAAGAATATAGTAGCACAATAAGGTGATAGAATGTGCATGGGCTATGATACATTGTTTAATCTTTACAACAAATTACAATACTGTGCAAAAGTCAGAGACCACCTTTCATTTATTTAATTTCCAATCAAAGCAGCAACATTATGCAGAAAGCTCAACAAAAAATACCAAATTTTCCATATTTAGTATTTCTCCCAGCCTACATTTTTTTCAAGAGACTTGCTCTTGTTTTTTTTTTCAAAGATTTTTCCCCACACCTCTTAGACGTCATTGCATTTTCTGCTTCTCACTATCCAAGCAATACCAAACACATTCAGTGATGTTGAGATCTGGACTTTGGGGTGGCCAGTCCATTGTTCTGAGAAGGTTGGTATCTGTAAGGATGTGTAGCTGTATATTTGCAAATATACAGCTACACATCCTTTCAAACTTTGAGGAGATCTTACAGTGGAAGGATGGACAGAAACATAAAATAATTTATTCAGAAGCAAGAGAAGAGCTTGATCTTTTAAAGATGAAGCTTTAAGTTTTAAGTAGAGATTATAAGAGTAAGTAACATTTTTGGTGGTCAATCAGGTCTTGCATGGTTGTCTGGAGTCCTATTTTCTCTATATTTTTCATACTTTTTAGAACTCCTGTTTTGGAAACACTTGTTTTTAATGTATTTGTCTTTAAATGTGCCCTCTCTTAAGCAGATGAATTGTTTTATCTCTGATCTACTATTAATTACAGCTGTTTGGGTGACCCAAACTATTGATTTTCTAAGTCAAGGGAAGTACACATCCTCTACAGAGAACACACTTTTTCTGCACATTTACTGTTTATTTGCAGGATTGAAGATGTTGGGTTAAAAAAAAAAAAATAAGAAAAAGTTAAAAGAAACTGTGGCTTGTGCAAAAGTTATAGCACTTTTCACATTTTCATATTGTATGTTTTATTTTTTTCCAAAATGTTATATTAGCAGAAAAATTGCATATTAACTGTGTTCCCTGTAGAGGATGTGTTAAATTATATTCACTTAGAAAATCAACTAAACATAATTTTTCCAAGGGTGTTGAAACTTTTGCATACCACTATAAGGTTTTCCTCTGACTTTTGAATGTCTTTTTCAGATCTTCAGTATTATGCTTGTGGAAGGGTTTGAAAGGTACTGTTGATGAATCTGAGATCTGTGTAAGAGAGAGGAATAATAAAGGGTAAAACTGCTGTTTAAAAATAGTACAAACATAGTGACTGCTACTTATTGCAACATGGCTATAGACACAATCTCTCAACAAATTTCAATATGAGCATTCAGGGAGAGCATCCTTGTTGAAGGCTTACACCAAAATGCCTTGAGAGATATTGCGTCCATAGTTATGTTGGGAAATAAGTGGAGGTATTGTATTTGGTTTGAACTGCATTATAGCTGATATTTCTCTGATTGATTTTCAAAGCACTTTACCACTCTTTTCCCTTTTCTGTTTATGCAGTGCAACATTTACAGTATATAACACTTGTTTGTGTGGGTGTTCACACCTGCAAATCTGTTTCCACAATCTAGACGCTGTATGTGTGCGTCTGTTTGTAAGACCCTATATTTGATTTTTCTGGCTTATGTGTGTGTCCTCTGCACATAGACTGCACTACATTTGACGGCATGGCTCTGGGTAATTGTAGTAATTGTAAGCCTGTGTGTGTTTATTTGCAGGTGTGAGTTTCAGAGGGGTGATGGTTGCAGTGTGTGAGTCTGAAGGGTGAGGGGGTGATCGCCTGGATCATCAGTACAGACACATGCACACGCTCTGTGACATCCAGGAGGGGTGTTGCCGAGAAACTCCAACCAATCGATGTCCCAGCATGCTTTGCTCTCCACACCCTCGCAGCATGTCTGAAATCACAGCCCCCCTGCACTGTTCCAACCTGACAAATGTATGTATTCCCCCCCCCCCCCCCCTACTTCCTCCTCTCCTCCTCTTCTCTCTACCCCTGCAACCCCCCCACCACCCCCACCCCCCCAGCCTATTTCTCTTCTTTTTCTGCAGAGATTGAAAGTGCTGGTGGGTCAGGGGGTTTTCTGCTGCAGAAATCATTAATAGAGAGATACTTATTCAGTGGCTGAACCTGGGTCACCCCACCACGCTAATGAAAGTGTTTCCACCAGCGCCTTTTCTTCTGAAGTAATACTCAAATCATAGCAGTGGTTGCGCTCAGTGCACCCACCACACCGCAAGGCATTGTGGGAAAGGGCTATACAGTGGTTGACCCACAATTCCACATTAGATACTAATACAGTAAATGTTTAGATTGTTCTTGGCTGAGATGTGCTTATGTGTGCTTGAGTGTCCTCTTTCTTTTTTTTCTTTCTTTCCTTATTGTCTTCTTTCTTTCACTGCTCTTATGCTATATAAATAGGGCTGGTTAAAGCCTTATACTCAAATTAAGGATGCACCAAAATTCTGGAGACCAAAAAGTTTTGTCCAAAAATGGCCAAACATTGAAAGAATTTTGACTGAAAAAGCAAAGATTAAATAGGCTTACAACTAGGTGTCAAAAATACTTTACAAATAATTATATTCCATTCCACTGATACAATAAAAAAAATAAATAAAAGTCTGGCGAATATGAAATTTCAGCTTCATTCACTTTCGTGTGCTGGTCAGAACAGATGCATTCAAACAGCTTGAGCGGCAGATGATCAGCACTGAAAATGTTGGCAATGTGGATCTATTCTGAGGTTTTTTTTGAAGCACATTAGACAAGAGATTTGTAATCACTGTTCATTCTAAAACACGGTGAAACGGCCAAGAACTTCCCCACGACAGGAAAACATGACATCATGCTCGAAACAAAGAATGCCAATGCTATTTGTAGCCACAGTTTTTGAAATTATGAAATAATGTCAGTTCGAAAGTACAAATTACAACCTAAACAACAGTGGAATCTATTGCCTTGAATGAACACCTGTCAAGAGTCTTTGATTTCAGTGACATCTACTGACAGCCTACAAACTATAATCATTTTAGTAAGTTTATTTAATGTATTTAACTATTTATTAACATTATTTTTTCAGTTTCAGTTTTTGTCCCAGTGTGTCCTGAATTTCAATTTTGGCCAAAAAAAATATATTTTCAGAGCATCCCTAACCCAAATGTATGTGCCACTGCTGCAGCAACATAACAACATTGTGAAGGTAATGAAGCAGTAAAGGGCTTCTGCTGGTGTAGTGCTTGCGTTCAGACACTCTTTTAAATGCAGAGATAAAAACCCCCAGCCTGTGTTGGGTCGTGTGTCGGCCATGTTGAGGGCAGCGTCTGCTGTGACCCCGTTTGTAGACAGCAGCAGAAAGCGTGTGTAAGTGAGGGGGGTTGGGAGTGGGGGCGCTAATCCTGCTTTTCAGCCACCCCATTTCAGGCTGGGCACACGCAGACCCTGACCGCTCATTATCCTAACAAGAAGGGCCATTTCACCTGCGACTGGGGGCCCTGCATGGCCCCTGTTAGTGTAATCTTCCTCTCTCCCTCACACACACACACACACACACACACACACTTGCACTCACACACATACATGCGCACACACACACAAACTCCGCCAGACCCGCCACCATTCAGGACAAGCAGGTGGCCACTGACGCACATAATTGCTGACAATTTGAGGCAATGAATAAAAATGATCTACATTACTTCTTGCCGAATGTTGTATGTGCTTGGTGCCAAGAGAAATCTATGGAAGGGCCTCTTTAGATGCTAAAGAAAAGGGCCTATCAAAGGCAGTTCAGGAGGAAAAGGGGGGGTGTAGGAGTGATTAATTTCTTAAAGAGTGAAAGAGAGATTTAGTACATTCAGCTGACTGGCATCGCAGAAGGAATGAAAAGGCTGCAACAGAGAACATCTTTCATACTGTTTCCTCTATATAATCTTCATACTGTATGTATTCCTGCCTCTATAGACTTTCCACTGCTTTCTTTAATGCTTGGAGGCTTCAATAGTTGCTAATCTAGTTTGAGTTCAGCAGTGATGATCTGAGTGTATTCAACTTATGTTTGCCACATTTCAGCAACTTTTCCTACTGGACAGGTGTACGCTCTACCTCTATAATTAATTTATCAGTGTGTGCTCTATGTGTGTTTTGCATCAGCCAAGCCCTCTGTCAGGTTAATAGTTGAGATGATTGAAAAGTGTGACGTGCCTGTGGCGTTGGAGCTGATTGTGTCCGATGAGGCGTGAGCAGATTCAGTAATTGCTGACCTGAATCTGCTGATAATGCATTCACAGGCATTTATTATAAGACATCCAATTACAGCACAATACGCCGTTCCTGCATTCAGAGTCAAATTAGAGGATATTTTTATTGGTCACTCCAGTCTGTTAGAGATAACACGGAGAGAGAAATAAAGAAAACAAAGAAATGCTTGTTGGGAGAGCCGAGAGGTGGACGCCTGGTCCTTGACAAACAAAACAAAACAAAACAAAAAAAAATCTTAAAACCCCCTAAAGTCTTTCTGCTTCCATGTTGTGTGTGCATGTGTTTGTTAGCCTGTGCATGTGTGCTTGACCCTGGTGAAGCCGTGTGTCTTTTATTAACACCTGCCCAGCGGAGCGGTGCTGTGTGGTGTCGGCTAGCTGATGAGGCTGAGCTGGCTCAGGTTCAGCATGTGCCACCGTCGGTTTGCTGTTTCCATTTCACACATGATTAATCTCTCTAGAGAGAGAGAGAGAGAGAGAGAGAGAGCAAAAGAAGAGACAGAGAGTGTGCAATGAGAAAGGGAGGAGAGAGAGAGAGAGACAGTGAGACAGAAGTAGAGAGAGAGAGAGAGAGAGAGAGAGAGAGGGTGGCCCGTGTTCGGCCTGCGTGGCTAAAAGGCCTTTAGAATTCCTGCAGAGAGGGCTGAGGGGTGAGTGAATGCAGCCGGCCGGGGGTCACTGAGCCTTTGTGTAATTGAGGCAGTGGCAGCCTCCCTTTCCTCTTCCTTTCAAAAGGAGCGAGGGATTGTGAAGTGCAGGGAAGGGCTGAGGGAGAAGGAGAGGATGGAGGAGGGGAAGGAGGGAGGGAGTGGGCTGTTACAGGGGGCTGGAGGAGGGTCCCTTTTTTCCTTCTTTTTTTTATGAAGGGGGAGGTTAAGTTGACAGGAACAAAAAGAATGTGTTCCGCTAATTTCTACGGAGCTGCATCAACAATAATAGGCTCAATTTCTTTATTGCAAATTTTATAACTGGTTCCCTCCCCTGTTTCCCACCCATTCTCACTTCCAGAGCCTTTCATGGTTCACATACACCTGTGGTCTAAAGCCACAAAACCCCCAGCAACCTGCATCGGGAAAAAGGCCTGAGAGCCGCTCCTATGAGAGTGTTAATTAATACCTTACTGTAGCATACAGTCTGTGTGACAGTACGCTGCAGCGAAGCAGAGGGGAACCGAAGCTTGAACAATTCCCTTCATTCCTACTTAATCCTTTTTATTCAAAGCCTCTTATTCAAACCAGGTTAACATGTAAAGAGAGTCAATAGATGTGTTGGATGCAGAGAATTATGCTCTTGTGATGAGGCATCTGGATCTGTATAAAGGCATGTGTATGTGTGTATGGGAGGGCTGTCTGCATCTCTCTCTGTGTGCATATGTGCTCTCATTCTTACATATACAAGTGTGCATGTGTGCAAGCTGTTCTTGTGCATGCATTTGTATGTGTATGTAAGCATGTGTGTCATTCCTGTCATGCCCATGGCGCCTGTTCACTGTAAGCAGCAGGGTGAGCAGCATTGTTCAGCGCTGCATCAGCATGCCGTGCATTTAGGAAATAATTACCCAGCGTCCTGCTGTTTTTATACTCTGTTTCATCTTCTTTAATGGCCGCTTCTTCATTCGCCTCTAATCCCAAACAGGACATAATGTGCAGAATCAAGCACCGGCCTTCGGATGAAAAGAAACATGTCTGCCACTGTCCCCATCGGAATGGAGAGGAGGTAGGCCTTTGATCTTCCACTCAAAAGTATTAATGTTCTGTGTCGGGCCCGTTGTTTCATCTATGCTTAAAGTCAAAATATCCGGTTTGGTGCCGAGCCTCTGCTATGCAAATCACAGGCCCAAGCATGCTGTGTTTTTTTTTTTTTTTGGGGGGGGGGGGGGGGGGGGGGGGGGGGGGTTGGAGGGGTAGGAGAGGGGGGGGATATTTTCTATATTTTTCAGCAAACTAATGACATCTGTGTGGGTTGATATTGATCTGAGCACTTTATAGGCACTCCCCGCAGAGCCGGGACGCACTTTCATTTGGCTCGGCCTTGCTTTCTCTCCCAGCGTGCCCCAGAGAGAGGGGAGACTCTGAGCTCCTCACTTTTGAAAACAGCTCTTCTCTCTGCTTGCCACTGAGCAAAGTGACACATAGTAAAAACACACCTAGCCACATTGCTTACTCAGATGCCTCACCTCAACTCATAAAAAAAAACAGAACTTGCAAGTTTGCTCATGTTACATCTGAACTCACACTTTGTTTACACGTAGACTTGTATCACCACTGTCAGGAAAAAAATCTTTTATTTTATCTTTTGTTTTGTTTTGTGTTGTTTGTCTATTTGTTTTTTGAAAATGCTCATGAGAAGATTTCATGATGAATGGACTGATAGCAATGGAGCAATGGTTCAGAATTACTTGAGATACACTGACTTACATTAAAAATGAAAGACCCTTGTGTTTTCATTTTATAAAAATCTGTAACATTTTTGTGGTTTTAATGCTAAAAATGCTGATAATTCATAACCTTTCTTTATCCCTTAAAATCAGACAGGCCTCCCTCTCCCCCTATCACTCAATTCAATGTTAGCTGACACAAAAGCATTGGCAGTTAATGTTCTCCTCCAAAGTAGTTCAGCTCCCAATTACGATGTGTTAGCAGCAGTTTGAAAAGTGGCTATCTTTACATAACTTGGAAGAAGCATGTGCTAGCATTCACCCTCCTAGCACTGGTGCTATCACATGATTGGAAGAGACTTAGCTAGTGGGTGGAATAGGAAAGGACCAAATCGGGATGAAAATAAAAAAAAAATGGCAAAAAGCTCATATATTATAAATGTTCCAGCAAAAAATGGATGATTTTTAGAGGAGAGCTTTAGCAGTGTATATTGTTTATTTAAGGTGGAAAAAGCAGGAGGATGCTCTGTGCTCTTTTATTTTTTGTTGTATAATACTAGGTTAATCTGGAATTCAACAACGTTTAGCTTCCCCCCAAAAAAAAACTTCCAGGTTTTTTCACCTCTGTGGTCCATGGCAAAAGTTGAGAAAACTAACTGACCGTTGCAGTCTGCAGAACTTTCCGTTTTCTGCAGAATTTTCTGCCACAGCTCCATTGTAAACAATGGAAGTTTCCAGTATTCAGTTTGCTGTCAACTGCTTAACGCCAACATGTAAACACAACATTAGAACTTAGACGTGAATGGGCAAGGCTAAACTGCTGTAGGCTGAATAGGTGGATATATGTAAATGAGTTTGTTCTTATGACATTACAGAAACAATGTATTCAAAACAGCCTGTTTTTGAACTGTGACTGAGGAGTGAATGGTACATTTTGCAACTTGAACAATTTTTGCATAGCGTTTCAAACTCAAACTTAATTTTGTTATCCATGGAATGGGCCCTTTAAGAATGCCGTGACGTTACACTCATATACAGTAGTTAAGATTCAGATTCAGATTCCTTTATTGATCCCAGAGGGAAATTGCAGTAGTGTCTTTTTGTCACTTTCATTCTATGGAGCTGAGCTTTTCACTCTCATAATACAGCCTCTACTTTTATAGGATCAGCAAAGCTTCACAGCAGACTGGGAACCGTACCATATAATGTTTACATGTAGGGTTTCCCTTTTGCACTGGTCTTATGGGTAACTCGCTCTTAGCCAGCATTGCCCCAATACTCTGCACTTCATTACAGCTCCGCAGCCACATGGTTCCTATTCCCCATTAAAATATCTAATTTTCTTACGATATCAAAGACCATGAGAAACGCTTTAAATTCCAAAAAATAAACATTCATAGACTGGAAGCCAACATGCTAACTAATATCACATGGCAAACACCAATAAATCATAAGAAATGTCCTGTCTGAGTATTATGATGGCTATGACTGTTTTCTCTTAATCGTTGGTTTTGTCTGTGTGTTTGAATTCCCCCTCTGTGCAGATGTTTTCTGGTGTTTGCAAAATATCTGAGCATTATGTCACTTTGATCTGTTTGAATTCTCATCCAATATCTGTGTGACTTTGTCTCAGCTCTAAATGCTTGTGGGAAACCAACTGGCTTATAGACTTTTGTGTGTTGTGCATTGTGCAGTCATTATGAATGCATTGCAGGCTTGGTTCTTAGTGTGATTATATATATATATATATATATATATATATATCTCAGTGATTATATGCACAGTTCTAATTTTTGATTAGTTCAAACTGTAGTGTCATGGTAAACTATATAAAACAGTCAACTATTCAGGCCTTAGATATTTTACAAGGATTATGTTATTATCTATTTAACCCAATGCATTAATACACTATAAACTTAAATTAGTTTACTTTATTATGAATTAATGTGTGTACAGCTGTTCAAAGCTGTGTCTGCAAGTCAGGTATTGGCTAGCATTTTTGAGTTCTACTCGAAATTAGATAAAATTGTGACTACTGAAACATTTGGTACAGTTTTGGTAGTGCTATGATTGTTTTGGTAGTCACAAAATGCAGTATTCAATCATTCGTTTTAAGAAAATAGACATGAGGTCACTCAAATCAAAAAGGATTTTAGTCTAAAGTTCAAGTGAGTAAAAGTCTAAAATGGATTTTGCACTCTGGCTTTGAGCCAGTTCAGTAGAATGATCCACATACAAGCTCAGATTGAGAAGAGTTAAATATCTCCTCTTAGTTCACAGCTGCACCGTGTGGTTTGTGCATAACATTCCCGTTAACTCCCATGTCTATAATATACTTATAACAATCTACCTGCCTGTGATTGGCTCATCTGTGTCTTATCACAGACAGGAAACGACCTCACTTCCTTAAGGAATGACTTCATACGGAATTATGTGCCGCCACAGTGTCTCCCAGTTTTACTGCGTCTTCCCAGTGTAAACGGTCCAGTTTATCCCAGTGTCACCAACTCACAGACTCCCATTCACACTGGCCTGAGGGCACTGACCCTTCTCAAATGAGCTTGAAACTCGAAGAGTTAGGGCACAGCATGGGTGGAGGGGGGGCTCTGAAGGAAACAGGTAGGCCAAACAGATGCAGATATACTGTATACAGATATAACAATGTACATCAGCATCAGATGTGAAAAGCATATTTATTTCATCACCCGTACTTGTGAAGTGTTATTTGGCCTACTGCCCTGCTCTTTTGTGTTTACGAGTTAAACAGCTTGTTTTTCTGGCTGACTCCTTACACCATTCCTCAAGCCTCTCTGTCTCTGTCAGCCACCGGAATAAATCGGGTGATTCATGACTGCTAGATCATCAGTCACCCGACCAAAAGGCTTTTTCTGCATATAGCGTGCATGCATGTGTTTGTGTGTGTGTGTGCGCTTCAAGTTATAGAGCATGCAATAAATCTCTTCTTTTAGCATCGGGAGCATGTGAGTGCGTCTGGAAGCCGGAGTGGCCCGAGGCTTCGCTCACTGGAACAATGCAAAGATCAAAGCCCTGAGGACTGACAGGTGATGAGTGGCTTCCCCTGGCCAGAGCACCACAGCCAGGCTCACACCTGTACCAGGTGATTACAGGTAGATCTGCCTGCCTCTAATTGGACAATAAATGCAGCTCTCAGCCAGCTAATGGTAGCAGTCTGCCTCAGCGACGCCACGCTGCCATTTGACTGTCGCCAACCCTACCTATGTCTCTCTCTCTTTCTCTCTCACAGCTGAGATGATGACATAGTCAAAGTCTATTCAGAGCAAACAACAAGACAAATTACAATCCAAGCCTTTAATGTGAGAGTCACAGAAAGGAGAGAAGTAGAGAGGGAAGTAAAGTCTCCTGTACTGCTCTGTTGGATCTTACTGATGGAAGATTTCTCTTTGTTTATTTATGTTTTGTCATTGCTTAACCTCTACATATTTCTACATACCTAACAGTATTGCAACTGAGGCTCACACTAAGAAGGAATTCACATATTTTAGGCTTTAATCAGTGGACTGTGTAAATAAATTTTTTAACCTCTTTAAGCCTAGAATTATTATTCAAGTGAGCAACTAAAATGTTTTTGATTGCATCCCTTTGTTACGTATCATCATGTCAGCAAAACAAACTCAACAGAACAAAACAAACTTGGATCTCCTTAAAATTTCATAATGAGTGGACCAATAGAAATGATCCAGTATTGTTTAGAATACATTTTTGCTATATTAACATACACAAAGAGTTAAAATGTTCCTGTTCTTTTGAAGTTTTGTGTTTGTTAAGAATTTTTTTTCCTGTTCTTTTAAAATTGTATTTTTTGCCATGTGGCTGTCAACACAACACAGCAAATCAGTCAAACTACATGTTACTGCCATGATCAACACTGAAAACTATATTTTTAAAACCAAAGCTGTTGCCTTACTGTAAATTTGTGCCTAAAGCAATTTCACTGTCCTTTAGATGTTTTTAAAAGGGCTCATATTCCAGAAAATGAAATTGTTCCTTATTTTGGGAAATTAAAGTGTTTGAAGTAGTATGTAAATATTGCTAAAATTCAGAACTGTTCTCTCCCCCTACATACAGTCCATACATGGAAACAAAACTGCAAAAACAACCCAATCTGAATTCAGTGATATCACAAAAAACAATATATTTGTACATATCCAGCCCTTGAGTTTGCGCAAAGAGGTGGATATATGTTTCATTCTGAAGACAGCAGCTTTTTCTTTAAAGCACAGTACAGGTCAGCCAAACAGAATAGAGGTCTTTTATATACATGAGTCTTGAAGACACACACACAAAAAAACAGCTTGTTTAATTCTTTAAAGGCTTAAGCAGAGATTCAATGTAAGAATGAATTATGGCTGTGTTTTTGGCATATGAAACCACAAACATCATAAGTAAGCCCAGAAGAAAAAAAATGCAAAACAATGTAGAATATAGCCCCTTCAATGTATGAATGTCCTGTCATTGCTGGCTGGATAAAGGCTAGCTATCACACACCTCCTGCAATGTGCATGAAGCCTGAAACCAAAAAAAGGTTTCACAAAAATTTTTCTTTGAGTGAAGCTGAAGAAGAACTACTTTGCTTACATGACAAACTATTTTTTAAAAAGATATTTTTGAGTATGTTGAACCTTTTCAAGTTTTGAAGAAACTACAAAGGTTCTATACCAGTGTAAGTATTCTTCCAAGAGCCTTTGCATTATGTGGAAGTTCTTTAAACTCTAGAAAGTTTCTTTACACTCACACATCTCATTTACAAAATGGTTCTGTAAAAAAGGAGAACCCTTTTTGATGTGTTTGCTTTTAAGAGTGTAGATGTCTTATTCACTCTCAGTTCTGTGTAATCATGTAGATGCCAGACAGTCTTCTACATCATATAGTGCCATGACAGAGACGGACCCTGACACACTTCCTCTCTGACGACACAGCCCATGACATGCTGAAAGACCTCATGCTGTAACAGGCACATGGCATGGCTCAAACTATAACCTAATTCCCAGTATGGAGAGTTCACATCTGTGGTACAAGGTACATATGACTTTCCTGTGGACTTAATAATTTCAGTGTTGAAATGTTAGTGCTTTCATTTTTATTATTATTGATATGCAGAATTGTGAAATGTACTCTGACAATTTCATTTCATAATAAAAAAATCACTTTCTACAAAAATGCTTTGTTGTATAATTGCTCAATCATTTGATTGGCATGTGATGTAGCACCTTAAAAATGTAGTATACACAATTACTTAGTACACCACTGTCACACACAGGAATCCTTTCTGTGGGCTTTTTTCTGTACATGAATTTTGTATACAGTCTGATTGGTCTCTGTGTATAAGTATGGGAAATTTGCATTGCTCTCCAGCTGAAGATGCTTCCTAGCTTCTGTGTCTCTGGAGTGAGAGGTGCTGAAGGGAAATCAGGGCTTTGGCCTCTAAACCGCAGTGCGTGTCCTGGAGAGCAGAAACCACTCACAGCTCCAAACATTCACTAGTGCGTCACTTTAACCACTGCACACCCCACTGACCCATGCTCCAATGAGGAAGCACGCAGACACATACACATTCATTAATGCAGGGATCAGAGCACCAACACAGCTGACTTTCATCCACATTTTCACTGCTGGAGACACTCCGGTCCTTTGTGTGTGCGTGTGCGCGCATGTGTCACGGTGGTACAGTAGAGTGTATGTGTGTGAGAATGTGTACATGTGCATGTTTGAAGTCTGTTGGGGTGGCGACTGGATGCTCGTTTGGATGTTAGTGTAATTGCGGTGGAGAGATCAAAGGCTGGCAGGACGAGTGATGTTTCAGAGGAGGCTTTAACTGTTGCTCTCTCTCTCTCTCTCTTTCTCTCTTTCTCTCTTTCTTTCTCTCTTTCTCTCTCTCTCTCTCTTTCTCTCTTTCTCTCTCTCTCTCCCTCTCCCTCTCCCTCCCTCCCTCTCTCTGTCTCTCTCTCTCTCTCACTGTCTCTGTCTCTCTGCGCCCTCCCCCCCCCCCACCTCTCCAGCCACTGGCTGCCCCCTGCATATCCTTGCTTGTAAAAAATGATTAAGGCCATGTTTGTCATGCATTTATGGCATTGCGTGATAGAGAATAGCATCTAATGCCGCCTGCCCCTGAGTTCCTGTCCTGCTGCATGGCCTTACGCAAATTACCTATGTCTCAATTTGTGTTCCAGAATGTCATCTCTCTTAGGTTAATCACACTACACTAAACAGTCATCTCTGCCCTCACTGGCTTAACGTATTTATTTATTCATTTATTCATCTAATTAGCCCAACTTTTATTTTTTTTAACAGGGTGGTTCCATTTTCATTAGATTTATTATATTAAATATGAAGAATACAATACAGTTGCTGCTTGGAAATTTTAGCGTAAATACTAAGACCTCTGCTTTCTGGTGGGCTCCAGGGAGATAGAGGCGGTTTTATAATGTGCTCTAAAGTCAATTGGTGCCTCTTGAGTAGGTGTGTTGACCTTTAAGAGAGAGGGAGGCATGACTGCACTGAGTGAGTCTAGCAGAATGCCAGAGTGCTAATGCCACTTAGCAAGCATCTTAGTAGGGTTGTGTTTGAGTGTGTGTGTGTGTGTGTGTGTGTGTGTGTGTGTATGTGTGTGTGTGTGTGTGTGTGTGTACTTATGAGGCATTGCAGACATTTGTTCTTGGTACTCTACGTGTCTGTCTTTGTATGTTTCATCATGTATGTAAGGTAATGTGTATGCATGTTAGTTATATGCATATGTGATATACATGTACATACATATACACATCACCCTTTATATGAAAAGATGTACAAGTTCTAGATAGCTTGAAGGTAGACTCACAAAGCAGACTTCTGACTATTACCAGAGAATCTGGTGGATTTTGTTGCTGAACACTAAGATCCATGTACTTTGACAGGGAAGGGCCATGTAACTGTCATGTAAAATAGCCAACCACACACTGTAGTTTTACTGGGAGATGGAAAAATACAGAAAAACTGCACTGAAAGTATGGAAACCATATCAAAAGACTGGAGCAAAAAATGGACTTGAGTGAAAGTCAAAACATATCTACATTCAGACATGCTCAATTATATAAAAGTAAGAGTTTTTTTTAAACAGAAACAAATATTAAGAAAGCACACTTTTTAAATTAAAGTAACTGGAAATCTGGAGCTTTGTCTAAAAGCTTTCAACAATCTCTTAAATGCTTATAAATTTCAAACAGATTGAGAAAAACCTGCACGTGAGTTTGAACAAAGATGAAATAGTAAAGTTACAGGCAGTTCAATTTACTCTGACATGAATGTGATTGGATGTTTAAAAAATAACATTGTAATGTGCAGGAACTATTGGCAAAGGACAAAAAATATAATTGAGTCTGCCTAAAGTGTGTTTTAAGTATTTATGGCAACTCTCTTGACATAAATACTTAAAATATATGAGCTGTTTAAGCATAACACATTGAAGTACATGTGGATTGTACAGTGTAGTTCACTGCATTGCTTTTATTTTATTTTGAATAAGTCACATTAGGTTCATGAGCCTTTTCACTACTATCTGGATGATGAATAAAATTTCCAAATATGAATAATGAAAAAGTTTCAAGAACAAGTAAATCTGAGACAAGTAAATTGTACTATTCACATTTAATACTTATTAAAACATTTCATCATGATAGGATAAATATACTGGCACTTCAGAGATTTATGAATATTCAGCCTTTTAACTAGCGAGCTTGTTTGTCTTGTTACTCTGGTAGCTACCCTGCTGCACTGCAAATCAGATAAATTATTTAAGTTGAATTAATTTGAAAGTTGATTAAGTTGGTTAAGTTGATTTAAGTTGAAAATTAAGCTGGGAATCAATTCGCTAGGTGACTAATTGACACCAGCTTGATGAGCAGGATAACTATCTTCAGTAATTTATTTATTTGCAGTAACCTCCAAACATATTAGATGGTAAATTCCATATTCCCTGAACTCAGTTTTCAGATAGATAATAATTTAGCTTGTTGGTTTGTCAGCTAACCTTGGTTAACATCAGTCTCTTTGGCTAAGAAACTACTTATAACCTAAAAAAATCTCATGTTTTAAATTAGCTAGCAGTAGTACTACCCTTTCAACTTACCTTTTACCACTATATTTTCTTACTAAATCATTTAAAAATTCCAAAAGATAATTTTATTTTAGTGGGTTACATATCGTCATCATCCTCATCAAAGCCAGGCTAGCTCTGTAAACAGCGAGGTACAGAGTTTATGCATGTGTTTAAAACATGGATTCAAATTTTTTTTCCACACATTCATACTGATTGGACTGCAAATAGAATGGCAACATAAAATGTGAGAAAATTCAAGAAAAAACCTTTTACTTTTTAAAAATGTATGTAACTCAATTTCAGTTAAAATGTCAAATAGAACCTTTTACTTCTAAGACCACAAAATACCAATTTTCGAAATAATAAATAGCATTTAATAAATAGTATTTTCCACCTCGGTTTTAACGTGACTGTTTTCTGATTTGGGGCTACAACAAAAACACACCTGTTGGAAACAAAGTAGAGTGTGTTTGCAGATGTGAGATTTTGTCAGATACTCACTACTAAATGCCTCAAATAAAACTATTGAATTACTGTGACATTGTGACATGGCAGTGCGGATAGCCAGTGGGAATGTAAATGTCATAATTTCCAGAAGTTGTGGCTGGCTTAGCATGTAATAAATATCAAACAGTCCAGCTGCTGGGGGGCGCCGGGACTGAGACTAGCTGGAAGGTTGTGCCACTACCCTGGAGGAGGTGCTGGAATATCTACACTCCTAACATGTATCATCCCATCCATAGAGGTTTATTTGAGTTTGTACCATCTTCAGTTATCTACCTTTCTCAATTGCACTGCAACAGCACAAACATGTCAGGGAGCTTTTGAAAAACATGATGTAGTGAGCAGAGGAGGAAAGAGTCGTAATCACATGAAAAGTGAACCATAAAATTTATGCCACAATGCAGTCAAATGGCTGCTTCAGACCAGCAGTTTCTCCAGCACGACTGAAACTTTATAGAGTGCAAAACCGCTGGCTCCATCCAAGTTTTTAGGAACTTGCTGGTTCCTGGCACTTGATTAGTTTTTTGGAGATTTCAAAGAGATTCAGAAATGATATATGAGGCTTGAGTCACCATAATGCCCCACGTGGGTCTGTCTCTCAGCTTCTTCCTCTTGGGGACTGTGGCATCCTGATTAAAACAAAACAAAAAAAAAAAAAAGGAAAGCTCTTTTTTTTCCCATGAGGAGAATCCCTGCTGTCTGCAGGAGCAGCTATTGGGAGCCTGTATCTAAAGTTTAGTAATGAGTGAGAAAGAGTGGAGAGAGACTGCAGAGTTTAAACAGAAGCAGATGCTACTAATGAAGTACTCTATATATGTGTGTGTGTGTGTGTATTTGTGTGTGTGTGTATGAGTGTGTGCTTCGTAAAGACTTCCCATTGTCACTTTAGGTATTTGTGAGATCATGTCTAAGAAGGGAATGTTTTGTGTGTGTGTTTATTTTGTCCTGCTGAAACTGTTTGTAGCGGCATTATCAGTAATGAGATCTTCACTAAAAGTGTCAGAGCTGCTCTTGCTTGCAAGGCTCGTTTGGGAGGTGAGGGTGCTGGTGGCACTGCTGTTGTTCTGAGAAACGCTCAGCCTGTGGGATTGAGACACTGATAAATGCAGCGTTCAGCTCGTGTATTACCTGCTCTACCACAGGAGATAGCGATCAGAGGTTAAAGGGATTCAGTGAGATCAAATACAGCCCATTTAATGCTCATCCTCACAATGGTCTTTGCTGAAAAAAATCTTTTTCAAATCTTTAAACCTTTATGGGTCTTCTGTGGACACCACCTGCAGAGCATGACAATTTTGTTTCATCTAGAAATGTAATCATGGTAAAGTGTATTGATTTCTATTGGAGACACAGTGGGAAGAATTTTAGCACTGGCACATGTTCCAGGAGCAGCTTTTTTTCTGTTTTTCTTTCACCCAAATACTGATGAAGGTCTGAGAAGTCAGTGGTTAAAGCTAATTAGACCCGTATTTCAGTTTTAAGATGGTTTGTGCATAAATATGGCTGATTTAGTTTGTCTACTGCATGAATGTGGCATAATATGGTTTTCAAGTTACAGAGGAAAAAAACATATGTTTGCACCAAGCTTCCTCTACAACTAGAGGCATATAGTATTTAAATGGTTCATGTATTATTATTCAATTAATGAAAAAAATAAAGTAATTACAATCGATAATTTAGCACCCTATTTTTAGCTTCTAAATGCAAATTTATGCACACATAGTCTTTTACAAGAATGGATAGAATAGTGGATAACACCACCACCAAACACAGAAGATTGGAGCTTTTAGTGCTTTCACTCTCAAAACCCAGTACATTACTGGCGTATCTTTACAGCACTAAAACGATATTTTAACAGGATGCATTTTCACATTTGATAACATGCCTTTAATCAGGATATGATGTCCTCAATGTGAGTGGCCAACATCGGCCTCATTTGTGAATCATGTACAAAATACATTGTTGTGACATTTTTATCTTGCAAAACATGGAAACCCGACTGCAAAAAGTTTCACTGAAACATGCTACTTTGCCGGCCATGACATAAATCATACAAAATGCACTGCTGCGACGTTTTCCACATGTGACAACTGAAAACTGAACTGTAAGAACAACAGAAGCTGATACATTTCTTGGCTTTCCTGAGAATATTTCACATTCTGCACTGTTAGAAATAAAGGTATTGTACAGGTACATCTCCATCCACCAAGGTACAAACAATATTAATGTACACTTACAGGTAAAACAGTGGTTTTAAGGCCCAGTTGTGTATCTTACTTTTTTCCAGGTGAAAAGTACATATTGAGGCAGGGTGTGGAGTCAATACAACTTATAAAATACAATTTCAAAAGATTACAGTACAATTATTATTATTATACTGAGATGTACCTTTGAGAGTACCACTCCAGTGACAAGAGGGGCACTGCTCCAGTGCCTTTTTCATATCTTTCTTTTTTTTTTTTTAAGTGCGTTAATGTGAGTTGTCCTGGTAGTTTTGCATGAATTGCACTTGGTCTCATACAGGAAAAATTGCTGTGTTGATCTTCAAACCCTTTCCATTTCATTACCATTGTATTCCCACTTATAAGACTGTTTGATGGGGGGTGGGGGGTGAATCAAGGATCAATCTTTAGTGTCTTACAGATATACAGATCGAGGTGTGAATTACTTTTGCACATAAAGCAAATAATAAAAATGTTCAGTTAATATTAGCCTACAAATGCTTTGCTTTGTAGTTGTACCTTTTATTTGTTCAAAGAGAAGCCGCTCTCCATCTCTGGGATGGCACAGCACAGGCCCTCCCTCAGTTTTTCGTTTTGATAAGGGAGATTATTTCAAAACTCCACATGTTTTTAGTCAGCCTAATGATAGCGTGCAATCGCCAGCGCTGTGGTGAGCAGCTTTGTTTATTAGCTTGGTGATAAGGGTTATAACAAAATACACATGTCACAGCCAGAGTCCCACGGCCTGCCAACTCTAATGAGATAAATAAATGAATTTAGCGCCGCCACGGAACGCTCCTGAAAGCTTGTTATCAGGGTGAGAGGTGCGCGCTGGTGAAGACGAGAGCGGCGTAGGGGCTGCGAGGCCCTCAGAAAAGGCCTGATGTACATATGTCCTTGATTACCGCTCGTTCCTCTGCTTTTATTCTAATAAGTGACATTCTTTGTACTCGGTCGGACGACTAGACAGTCTGACAGTGGATGAGAATAAATATTGCATGTGGTTCACATTAAGCTGTCAGCGATGGGGCCGAGCGAGAGATGGAGAAATTCACGCGCAGCGCTGCTACACTTTCCCTGCTCTTGTCACAATTGTCACATCTTGATGATCCCCCTCTCTCTCTCTCTCTCTCTCTCTCTCACACCCCCCTTCTACTCTCCCTCCCTTACTCCCCTTCCTCCTCCACCCCCCTCCTTTTTTCCTGCAGTCACTTCTGCTGAGTGACAGCATGGTTGCCCAGGGTACAGAATTATTTTGGGAGATGTATGTGCTCTTGAGGGGGGGGGGGGGGTATTGTTTGAATTTTTTCTGATCCACAGTTCATTTTTTGTCTCAAATTGCGAGCGAGCCACACTCAAGCTATGATAATGCATCTCCGGTCGTTTAGAGGACAACATTTTGCAGGGAATGTGTCAGTGTCAGTGATTTCTAAATCACAATGCGGTTGTTCTTGTGTGTGTCAGACAGAGAGAGAGAGAGAGAGAGAGAGAGAGAAAGAGAAAGAGAGAGAAAGAAAGAGAGAGGGAGAACATACATCTGCATACATTTGTGCATGTATGTATTGTGTTTTGTCATTTTGCATGACTTATGTTGTGCTTGAGAGAGAGAGAGAGAGAGAGAGAAAGAAAGAGAGAGGGAGAACATACATCTGCATACATTTGTGCATGTATGTATTGTGTTTTGTCATTTTGCATGACTTATGTTGTGCTTGAGAGAGAGAGAGAGAGAGAGAAAGAGAGAGAGAGCAAGAGAGAGAATTCTACATGTGCATGTATGTCTGAGTGTGTGTTGGGGGGGGGGGGGGGGGGGGGCAATGTGTATCTTCTACTCAGTGAATTCAAGGCTATACTTGGTAGCAGTCTTCTGAAAATTCCTTGCCACACAGGCACATTTTCATGATTACAAGCTCTGTGTGTGTGTGTGTGTTAGACACAGATAATGAGGTATATTTCTGAGCTTTGTCAGTCTTCTTTCTTGTAGTTGACCAGCTGCTGAACTGCTGAGGAAATATGTAGAATCCTGGCTAGTATGAGGAGAGAGAGAGAGAGAGAGAGAGAGAGAGAGATGGAGAGAAAATTGGTGAGAGAGATATTCAGCCGCACTGTCAGAGTAAAAGAGTCATAAAGAGGGGCTAAGAGTAGAGAGAGAGAGCCTTTCCTTACAGGCCAGACAGGCCATGTCTGCAGCCTCTTCTGTGAGTGTGTGTGTATATGTGTGTGTGTGCGTGTGTGTGTGTGTGTGTGTGTGTGTTCGCAGGGTGCAGTGAGCGTCTGCTCTTGTGTCCTTGCAGCCGCTCACTGCTGTGAGGATGAAAGGAGTCACACTGAGCCCTCCACAGCCCTGCTCACACTCCTCCATCAGCTCATCCTCTCTTCCTCTCATCTCTCCATCCCTCTGCTCACCCAGGGGGGCTCACGCACTCGCCTCGCTCACCCGACATGCTGAGAGAGGAATCTGAATTAAAAGACAGAGAAAGAGAGGAAACTTTTAAATGAAGAGAGAATGGGGAGAGAGAGGGTAAAGACAGAAAATGAGTGAAATAGAAGGAGAGAAAGGGAGGAGAAAGGAAGAGATGAGAGATTGCAAGATAGAAGAACAGAGAAAGAAAGAAAGAAAGAAAGAAAGAAAGAAAGAAAGAAAGAAAGAAAGAAAGAAAGAAAGAAAAGAATGCTGCAAATGAGAGAGGGAAATGAGAAATAAAGGAGAAAGAAAGAAGAAGAGACATATAGTACAGGAGCAGGGTGAGAGATGAATGAAAGATGAGAGAAGGGAAAAAGGGAAAGAGGAAGAGAATGAAATGGAAAGAGAGATAGCTAGTGAGCGATATAGCAAGAAAGAGAAAAGAGAGTATGTGAGAGAGAAAGGGAGACAGAGAGAGAGGTGGAAAGAAGGGGAAAAAAGAGGAATAGTTGAGGTTTGGCTGAGTTAGTGGCTAGCACGCACACGGGCCAGCTGAGCCTCATCTCATCTGAGAACATCTGAAGGCAGCATATCCACCACATCTGGAGCAGTGGAACGGTGAGGAATATCAAGGGAGGATGGAGGAAGTGAGCAGCATTGAGGGAGGGGTAGCTCGAGTACTTTTGTTTGTCTTTGTCTGTGTAGCAGTGGGAGGGAGTGTAATAAAGTTGTGTGTGTGTATGTGGGGTTGTTGAGGGGGATTACCCCTGTACTCTGTCAGTATTCAGTGAGTGAATTGGGCCTTTAGAGCTGTAGCTCTCTTTCTTTGTCTGTTTGCCCCTCTCTCGCCCTCTGGGAGCTTTATCTGCCTGAGCTGAGAATTAAGCCACTCACTGAATACACTCTTAGAGGGCCAGGACATGGGTTCAGGTAGAAACACCTGTACTCCTACCCTCCTATTGTCTTTCCCCTCCCTCCCTCTCTCCTCCCCTCTCCTCCCTCTCTCCCTCCCTCTCTTTCTCTCTTCTGCTCTCCCTGCTGTGTCCTTTAACCAGATCAAAGCAGAACTGAAGCCCGAGGCCACCTCTGGCATGTAAAACTGCCAAAATTAGCCTTGTTACTCAAGGACACACTCATGCATTCTCTCTCTCTCTCTCTCTCTCTCTCTCTCTCTCTTTCTCTCTCTCACACACACACATACACACACACACACACACACAAGTTTTAATACAGGATGTGGGATTACATGTACCAAATGTATTTTATGTCTGTAACTATCAATGTGTGTCGAGAATGTTCATTAACTCTTCAATGGGGGCCCTTTTATTGTGTTTATTAAGCATCAACAAACCAGTAGCTGATAACAGGTCCTCAGTTCATTATATTAATAAGCAGTAACCAGCATTTTCTGAAACTCTTCTGATGCTCTGATTGAGCCTTATCAAGCAGTTGTTAGTTAACCATGATTCATAATTAGCCATCATTTTCCTCCTAAAGTCAAAGTGACTTTTTGAAAAAATCATTATGATGATCTTATGTAATAATGCATGGGAAATTATCTGTAAAAATATTTCAAATCTTTATTTTTCCTTAGTCTCAGTCTTGACCCTATCTTCAAAAAGCTTAATAAGAGCCCTATTCCCATTTGATAATTTTGATTAAGAGCACAGTAATGGACACCCACAATGATGTGCAAAAGATTAAGATGTATGAGACACAAATCAAGATGCTATGGATTGTTTAATTCATAATTCATAAGTGTCAAACTCTAGAAACAATTTCCTTATATTCAAAGCCTCCAAAATGGGCACATTCACTGATATACATTTAACACATTACTAACATCAAAGTCATTACCTACAACAGTAATATGTTGAGTTTTGTTTTCTTTACTATGATATATTGCTCTAGTAATCATACTGATTATTTTTACAGAAAAAAAATATTATACTAGAGTGTCAAATAAAACAAAGTAAATACAAATCTAAATGCAACAGAATAATTGATGATAACTGTCCAAAAAGGGATAAAGCTGTATTATACTAGATTTTCCATATGCCAGCCTTAAACGGCTATATACCTCCAAAATATACCTCCAAAATTGAGAAAAAATGGGTTGACACAAAGTCTTATTTCAAAAAGCATTACAAAAGCATTACACTTGCTCCCTATACTGAAGTGACCCTCTACCCTTAACCTTTTTGCATGTAACATGTAGCACTTCACAATGTCGGGGTCATGTTTTTCATGGTGACGTTGTTGGACAGGTTCTGTTTTCAATGCATTTTTGTCCTGAAATGTACAAAAGCAAGCATGCACATGCAGGATACTACCAGCACTAGTATTTGGTTATCCATTAAGAATCCCTCATCCTGGTTCAGTCCATTAGTGCTGTGGTTCCCCTCCACGAGACTGACATGAGGTGACCACATACAGCTAAATGCACTGCTCATCTAATCAACCACTGTCTTCCATAACAGCCACAAATTACTAATGCCATTTGATGTTTTTTTTAAAAAATATATTTCTACATATTAGCACATTTCAGTGAAATTAATGGTTTCTGTATTGATTTCATTGTAATTGTGCTTCTTCTAATATGCTAGTAGAGCAATCGCTGTACAAAAGCATAACAACCTGCAAAGATCATGTGGATGTAACACTATAGTGCTAAAGTTCAGTGGGTTTTTGATCATCTATTTAAAGGCACTAGCAGAGCCTAGCGTGTTCTGCAGTCATGTTTGAGCTTTTCAGGCCCTGAATGATTAGCAGAAATAATGTCTCTGTCAGCCTTAATCACATTAAAACGTGGTTAACATTTAATTTTTCCCACTTGATATGCAAAAATTTCCACTAGATTTGCAGTGAAGGCCATTGAAATTCCATTATAAAAAGAATAAAAATTTCAGGCATCATTTGTTCAGAGAGAAAGACCCAGAGCAGAAAGTGCTGAATCTTCCTATTAGCAATGATTTGAGAGATGAGCCGCTCACCACAGGATGTAGAACAGAGAAACAGGGATTAGAATCCCACACCACACATTCTCTCTCTATCTCTCTTCCTCTCTCTCTCTTCTCCTCCTCTTCCTCCTCCTCCTCCTTCTCACAGATACACAGTTTTGTGGTTTGATTAGAGCTGTTGTAGATATTTTTTTATTTGAAAAAAGAAAAAAAAAACTAAACTTGAAGGTGTGAGCAGTGTATATATACATTACTGTGCAAAGGTCTTTGGCACAAAGATATTTATCTGGGCAGTAAGTGTTCACATTTAGTAAGTGTAAAACATTTAAACAAATACATATAACATTAATAAGCTAAGTAGGGATTTTATGCATGTCAGTATTTTCATTTAACCATTTCCCTCTCTTGAGGCATCTGTACCTGTATCTGGTTTGCTGATTAATGCTTGATTAAATGAAATCAGGTGTGATACTGATGAATCGATGATGATCAAGGAGAAATCTGGAACCAAATATCTGTTCTTCTAACCAGCTCACAAGACACAGCACTCCTTTTTGAAAACAAGAAACACCTGTTACTTTTTACCGCATTCATGTTTGTTCAACATTTGTTGTAATGATTTTTAAAAAAACAAAAATACAAGTACAGACCAGATCTTTTTTTTTTCATATACTTTATTGGAATTAATGCTGGCACCTGGACCTACAGAAATCCCTCATACATCTAGTGCTATAAAAAGATTCCGACTTTAAAGGGCAATAGCAATAATCTGTTGTTACAGTGTAATGACCAATACTTATTTCAGCACCTTTTCATGTCTAATATTTTTGCTCTTTTGTTTTATTTATATATTTTTTTGTTCATTTTGTCCTATTATATTTTGCAGGCATTTGTACGTGTGTGTGTGTGTGTGTGTGTGTACGTGCTTGTAGGCCTATAATTTGCAGAGAACTTTAGCTTATTAACTTCAAATTCTAAGCACTTCTTTAAAAGAACACCTGGCAATATGACACTTTTACAAGCCATTATTTTCACAACATAATTGTATTCGTGTCCAAATAACATCCCTGCAAAATGACTTGGCAAGAAACAATTTGATGCTTTGACATTAACATCTTTTCAGTTCATTTGTCAAGTTGTTTGTTCATGGACAGATAATTGGGGGAGACTTATGATGTTGCAGAATTGTGATATATGTCATAAAGTTGGTTCAAATTGGTCATGAAAGCAGTGTTGACAGAGCATCACATTTCTTAATTGACACTCGTTCGTGTGTGTGCGTACACATGGCAAGGTGTGTGTCTTGCATCCCTCAGAAAGTGTGTGTTACCGGTCCCATGTCACTCAGTGGCAGGACCCCTAGACCTCTGTGCTCATTTAGTGTCTCTGCGGCAACATTATGAAAATCATCCCTCAATGCTGGCGGAAGAGCTTCTTTGTTATGCTGCTGCCGACACCCGGCTCTGTCAAGCCTTCACCAATTACAGTCGCAGGTACAATGGACTATTCACGGGATCGCAGCCCTTGACTAGTGTGGCAAGAGTGATTTGTGAATCATTACTCCAGCGCCTGAAGAGAACGATACCTGAGGAATGCAAATAATCTGCCACATGGCGAACAGCCATGCGGCTAAAAGTGGCAAACTCGCCTGCTATTACCCAAGATTGGATTTTTCTCCTTCCTTCAAGAGCCATTTGTCTCCTCGCACTTTCAGGCCCTGCAGTCTTTGAGTTCCCACCTAAATGCAAATTTCTCTTTCTCAAAAGTGGCCACAGGTTCAAAACATGGGTCTGAAGTCTCAGGTCTGGCTGAAGAGGACCTGGGCAAAGTGTTTGAGGAATAAGAATGACTGTGAAATGTAGATACGAGACCTGCATGGCATAGAAAGGCCTGCTGAGGTATGCTGGAGTCTGAAGGTTTCAGTTAAAGGGTGTGCAGGTGCAAGTAGTACAACTAAAGTCTGACTAAAGCAGCTGCAGTTGAGAGGAAATTTGATGATCCTGTTCAGAGTTTATAAAGCTGTGGGATTGCTGGAATACCTCTGAGGGTAATGTTTTTTTTTTCTTGGCATGAGAAACAGGAAGTTGAGGTTGTGGATAATGACGGGCGTAGCCAGCCACTGAATGCTGTCAGAATCAACGTGAGGAAACAGCCCTGAGATTCTATTCTTTGAATCAAGACCAGCTGAAAGCATGGCTCTAATCTCATAATTGCCCCACAACCCCTCCAATACACACATTGTTCTGATAGGAAGGCACTGCCTTGCCCCATACTGTCAGGTGTCCCACTGTGTAGAAAAAGAAGGGAAAATCCACTTAAAAGAGCTCTAGAACGAGTGATTGACAAAGATGTTCTTGGCACAGACTTTTTCAACATTTTCCACCTGAAAATGCAGTCACTCAACATTAAAGCCATTCTGACTAAAACAGGTGAAAGTGTGTCTGTCAAGAACTTCTGTGCTAGACATTCATTCTTCCTTTACTGAAGGAGCCACATGTAAAAGTAACTCTATCAAACCTAACAGCTTTTTATTGCCTCACGATGTGTTGGTGGAAATTGTTTCTGGTACATCAAGATGTAATTCAATTCTGTAGCAGCACAAGACACATAAACATACTATATAACACATATGCATGAAACAATATACAATATACAAAAAATATGCAACATTTAGTATGGGAGAGCCATTGAAACTTAACCTTAGTAACCTTATCACAGCTCACAGTAGGAAAAAAACTATTCTTGAAACGAGTTGTCTTAGTGCTTAAATATCTGTAGCACCTCCCACAAGGAAGTTGTTGGAAAAGACAGTATAGGCAGAATCTATAGTTATTGTCTTTGCTTGCTTAGGGGTGTACTGAGTATAAACTGTTGGTGCGCTGAGTCCACTGATGGAAGAGGTATTCTAGTTATCTTTGAAGCCAACAATGCCTTGCAATTTATTTGAATGTGTATATTTACATACCAAGCTGTAATAGATGAAGTAAGGACACTCAAAAATAAAAAACGAATGAAATCTTCTTTCTTTGCATTTTTAGCTGTCTCAAAAAGAACAACCATTGATTTTTTTGATGATATGATCAGAACTGAAAGCTCTGCTTAAAAGACTCACTAATGTTCCCAAAAACTACAGATTTTACACAAGTGCTACCCCTGTGCTTTTGTGTTTCCTATTGCTATATGAAGGAAACAAGATACTGTCTTTATTGTTAGATCACTGTAATAGTTTCTGAGTTAGCTTGTGTGCACCGTCAGAACAGGTAATGTTATTTCAATACATCTTCACAATACATAATATATATCATGACATTAAGCCTTTCTGAGATTTAATGAAAAAGTATTGTGACATAATGTGACAGAATTACACACAATACATTTTGTCACAATGTCCTGCCTTATTAATAATGGCTTAATGATAAAAGGCCAGTAGATGTGAATTAAAAATGTACAAAATATCACAAAATAAATGTAAAATTGAGACATCACACTGTCAGAAGAGAAAAGTAGATTAAAAATCACAAAAAGGCACTTTTTTGAGAAGGCATTAAGGAGGTTGTCAAACGAACCAGCAGAAATGCTCCAACATTATTTACTTCTGTAAGTAACTTTACTTTCTAACTTACTTTTGTAAGTTAAAACACTAAATTGTTTTTTTTTACAGTACACTGTTAGAAATAAAGGTTCTGTGCAGGTACATTTTTCGTTCATCAAGGTGCAAGCTATGTTCCCTCAAAGATACAACAGTGGTTTTAAGGTCCAATTATGGACTTAAATAAGTTTTTCCAGGTAAACAAATAGGTACCAATAAAACAAAAAGGTACTGATATGTACCCTTGAAGGTACTGCCCCAGTGACAGTTTACTACCTTTATTTCTGAGAGTGTACTGCTGAGAAGAACAATTCACACCTCCTCCACAAAGCCCGGCAAACATCTACAGCTTTCTTGATATCAAACAATCCTGTACAACTGCAACAATACAAAAATTGTTTTAAAATACAATAAAACACTTTAATAAGTGTTTACTTGCATCCTACAAAGACACATTTCCATCACACATGTATATTCCATCAATGTAACTGAAGAAAAAAACCCAAAACAGACTGAAAAGACATTCAAAAAGAACTATTTTCCTTTTAAAAAGAGCTATTATGAGAAGTGTGAAGAAATTTTTGAAGTGTAAAGAATCTACACACAATGTAAATGTCCTCAGACGTAACTTAACACTCATATATCTCTTTTTCAAGCATTGTTCTACAGGGAGTCAATGGTGGTTCTTCTATTGCATTCCTCAAAGGACCCCCCCCCAACCCCCCCCCCCCCCCTTTTTTTTAAGAGTGTGCATTAAAAGTTGAGAATGTTTTTAATCTTTTTTATTTCATCCTTTGTGAGATACAATTTTGGGTGATTGACATACAATAAGGTTGGCAAACAATTCCAAATAATTACTATTAATTCTGTAAAGATACATTTAGCAATCTCAAATCCTTCAATTGTAAAAGTTGCAAAGAGTTAAAATGCATATTGAAGTGATAAAACTCCAGCAACAGATTAAAGTAGAGAGAATGTGTTGCGGTCTTGAAAACTGGCCATCCTGAAACACTATGGTAAACAATGACCAATGATATGATTACAAAATACCACTTCTAGTCTGTAATTGCTGTGGCTATGGGATCCAGAGCTAATTCTGAAGTTGGTGGTCAGACGGAGTAGAAGAGGTAGCTGACTGGGTCATGGCACCATGTGGAGGAGTGCAGAGGAGGAAAAGCACAGAAGTAGAGGGGTGAAGCAGCAGAGACTGAGAGAGAGAAGCAGCCATCTCTTAGGTTAATTAGCATTCACTCTCCCCACACTTTATTATCAACTGTGTCCTCCGCGCACTCGTTTAATTGCGTGCGCTGATAGAATAATAAATGGCAGAGTAATTACCATTATAAAGCAAGGATCCCTCTCTTTACGGAACAACTCAGTCAAAGGAGATTTTATTCTAAATTAAGTTTTTAACTGTCATCTGTCATCTCAGGTATAATTATAACTTAGACATTTTGGGCTCATTGTTCTCGCAATGTGAAATTCTCGGCGGAGAGAAAAGAAATTGTGACAGCAGATTTTTTGGAGCATGGAAAATGATGTTAGGAAGAGTTTTGAATGTCTCTAAATGAGACAGCAAGTATGCTAATTAATCAAATGCGCTCATAAGGGAATAATATATTCGAAATTCAGACGTGAGGTCTTATTTTATTTATATAATCAGTCTATATATATTGGAAGAAATATGGCCCCGTCCATGCAGGAGAACACGAGCTGCGAATGAAAAGAGTCTAGGGGTCAGAATCAGCCTGATGTGTTTCACACTCTAACAATAAGTGCTAATGAATGATTATTCTTAAAAAGTTGGTTTGGTTGTAGAATATTTCATTATTGTTGACAAGGGTGCACTTTGTGACCTAAAGCGTGATGTTTCAGAGTGTGCTTTCTCCACTCAGGTGAAGCATCCAGGAGAGTCCTGCTCCCTTCTACCTGCTCATACTGCTCCAGCGCCTGGTCAGTTATCGGCCACATCCAGCCTGGTTGCACGGCCACCGCAGCTGCTGCAGGCCGCAGAGAATTTCAATTACAGCTGGAGCTGCTGAGCAGCGAGCGAGGGGCTGCATTGATTGAGGAGGGCAACAATTGATTTTGTCCATTACGTGGTGAGAATGTTTCCATCCTGCGCAGATCAGGCTGCCCTCCTCCTGCCGCTGGAGATAAGGCCCTACTGCATTGTGGCTGCCTAATCTGTGTGACGGCGCTTGTCTGTGCTGAAATTGATGTGGCTTTTCATGCGGCCGTTTGTGGGCCTGTACAGGGGGGTTCCGCCCCCTGCGCTTCTGTCTCAGTTTTGCCAGGGCCACCGAGAGTTGAAGCACATCAACAAACATGAGAGGGATTTGCATCAATACAGATGTTTGGCTTAGCATTCACTCGTGCAAATGTTTGTAAAGAGAATAAAAGGCATCGGAGCACTTGTAATGAAGTCTGTGACTTATTGAGCTCTTGAGTTCTCTTTCACTGACACAGTTGTATACTGGTTAGGAAAAGCACATTTGCTCCAGTCTGAGGAATTGAAATCAGGCCTCGTTCTAGCCATTTGCAAGAACAAAGATGCAGAAGTTCATGAGATATTTGGTTTTTACAAGCAATGTAGGCCTACTTTTGAAACCGATGACATCATGGTGATTAAGTGTGTGGTCCTCTGTGTGAGCACTGCCCTCAAGGAGAACACTTTGTTTGTGTAAACATGAAAGAACTCTCCAAAACCTTTCAACCAAGGACAACAGCAGCAGCCAAAAAACCCATTCGTTTCGGAAAACAGAGCTGGGAACATAACTGATTGCAGCCAGCCTTGATTCGGAATGAAGGGCATTTAGTCAGGTAAGCATCAGTGAGTAACTATATTAACGCAATACATCTTACACTGTAAAAACTACACTCTGTAACACGGCGCTGCTAAGCCCTCTGGCATGCTTTATTAGGCAGGCTCGAGGTGAGCATTATCTATCAGGCTGTTCTGCATAGCTGTCGCTCTCCCTGCCGCATCTTCCCCCAACAGCAACCCCGTACGAGGCAAATCACACACTCATCTGTTCCCCTCCACACAGACAAACCATGATGCTGATTAATGGTAGTTAAACTTACAGGCACTCTGTCAGTGAGATTACACAGGGTGGGTAATGTATTGGAGTCATTAAATACACATCATTCTCCTGGCATGAAATATGTTGACCCCAACCTTATTATATACATAATTAAAAGTGCTCAACAGTTCCCCGGCCGCGCTCCATGGAGCAGTGAAGGGATGCAGTGCAGCTCAACGACAGGCTGAAGTCATATTGATGCAGAGCAGGAACGTCATTTGTTTGGCTCATTTGTCACTCTCCTTCCACCTCATCTATGCATATAAATGGTCTTTTATTAGAGAGAGCAGCTATGCATTTTTGAAGAACTGGAGAAATGGTCAAAATAAGTAGCACTTTGTGTGTTTATGCATTTGTGTGTAGATTGTTTAGATTGCATGTGTTTGCAAAAAGCAGTGAGTGTGCAAATACAAATTCCATTATGTAAAACCAATGTAGATCTTTCAGTAAACATCTGCATAGAAAATCGTAAGAATACATCCCTTGGCCTTCACTTTAAGGTCTATTTTTGCTTTATGTCCAGGTCTGGGAGTGTTGCTATGAAATGTTTTGTTCACATTGTTGATTAGCTGTTAAAATATGTAATCAGCAACCTAATCTACTAAAGTAATGTAATCTGATTACTTTCTGTTACTTTTTAATTACTTTTCTTTTTAAACCCCGATCATCACTGTCCAAAGAAAAACAAGTGTCTCCAAAATGGTAACTTTACAGGAGAGAACAAAAACATTCTTAACTTTCAGTGTAAGTTAATGTAAAGAGATTTTATTCAAAGCAGTTTTTGAGTATTTATATTGGTCCAATCATCATGATCTTTTCACACAGTGTAAAAAACAGCAGAAAAGAAAATAAATAGAGACACTTGTTTTGTTTTCTGACAGCGGTGATATTCAAATAAAGACATGAAAAAATGTTTCTTGAAATATTTCCAACAACAAATGACATCTATTTTAAATATCACATGGCAGACACCCATACCTAAGGCTATCCACAGGGGGAACTATTAGCTTTTGTGTGCCTTTTTGGAAAATAGGAAACCCACACAAGCAGGATCTCCCCAATGCATGCACAAATGGCTAGCATGTGAAAAAAGGCTCAAAACCATAATAACAACACACTAGGGTAAACACACAATTTAGGATGACCAATCCAACTGCAGGGTTGCATCTGGATACTACTGCAACAGTTATCACACAGGCTATAAGCTCATTAAAATTAGGCCATAAATATTTACTGAAGGATTCACTGTAAGGTTGCAACAAGGAAAGCAAAGAGTATATCTTAGAAGCATCAAATGTGTGCATATCTAAGCCACATCTCCCATAACTGGTAGTAAGCCCAGTGTGGAAAAGTGTATGTACATTAACATTAGTTTGGTACTAACATAATTTTGCAAATCCCATAGCTGCTAGAGGAAATTAACATTATCACAACACTATAACTGGTTAAGAAAGGGATAACCAGGAACGCTATTTTTAATATAGTTTTGACGTGATCCTTGTGATTGTTCTGTTTTTATCATTTTTGTTAGTGGTGGAGGCAACATGGTAGACAGTAACAAATTACTTTGCAACAGTTAAAGTAATGTCATTAACTTTTTCCTGTAAGCAGTGTAATGCATGAAAGTATGACTTTTTACGATTACATTACAGTTTCTGACTTAACAATGTTACTTTCAAACTTAATAATAATAATATTTACGTGCCACATTTATAACATAAATTTCTATATTAATGCTAATATGAAACTGATGGATGGAGGTCCAGTGCAAACAAATATATATCTGACTTGATTTTCCCTCAGAAAAACTGTAAATAGTTTACATTACAAAGGTTTTATTTTGAGGCAGCTATTTTTGAACCAGTTGTAGAGGCTATTTTCTAGGTTTTCAAACAGCATTAGTCGCCTTTATTATTTTAAGTGACACACCTTTTAAATAATATTTACTGTGACTGACTATGTTTTTCTAAATAAAGCACTGAAAAGGACTGTTGAGTGTACAATTATTTTACAACCAATATAGATTTGTATAAATTTTACAGAGTAGCATAGAAGTAAAGCAGTGTGTAATGAGATTATTTTTTTTCCAGGAATACCATTACACTAACTACTAGGGATGCACTAATATGGGAATTCTGGGCCAATATCCAATATTTACCATGTATATATTTTATGAAAACATTTCACTGCTGTTGGAGGAAAACCTCATATCTTTTGCAGTTTTGGACATATGACCTTTTCTTCCAACAACAACAATTTATAAAATTTAAAAAATGAGGATTAAATCTAGCTGGATTATTATTACAAAGAACTTTTTTTTTTTGGTAGAGTTACTGTCTTTTAAGTTTGTTGTCCATCCATTACATAAAAGTTCTACTTTTCAGCAGTACAGTACATCATCAAATATTGATTTAAAATATCAGTCAAATCTAAGTCTTTTAAAGCAAATATCTGCTGATACCAATATGCTTCTGACATTATTGAGCATACCTAATAACCTCTGCTGTTATGTTCTGTTACTTCCCAGCTCTTTATATCTTCATGTTTAAAGGCACTGTGAGGGCGCTTGTGCCAGATGTGGCTGGAAACCCAAAGGCCCGTTCTGCTCTCTCTCACAGTGAGCTAGGATTGCCCCTGCACAGATCAATAGCAGGTGTGGATGTGGATCAACAGTGAGGCTGGAGGGCATTGATATCTGCTCCGAGGCTTTATCAGACCAAACAGTGTTTGAGGGCAGAGTGGAGCAGAGTGGCATCCGCAAAATTATCTGCTGAGGACGCGCTCCACCTGCCAGCAGCCCTCAGCCCTCAGCCCTCAGCTCTCACCTATTCACATGCCCTAAACCCCTTAAACACCTTAAATCTCTCTACGCCCAGTGATCAGAGACATCAGTGAATCCTCTATCACGCACCAGGACACTACCTCACCATAAGCCATCCACTCCTTCACAATATATTCATCTTTCTCTGTCTGCTCTTCTCCTTTCTTGCTGTCTTTCTTACTTTTTCTCCTTTCCATGTACTCTCTCTCTCTCTCTTGCTCACTCTCACTTTTCCTCTGCCCATATCTGTCTTTTTCTTTTCCACTCTCCATCACTCTCTCCCTCCCTGTCTGTCTTTCTCCTCCTCTCTCTTTTATCTGTCTATTCCCCCTTCCTCTCGCTCTCAACCCCCCTTTATTCTTTTGGTCCTATAGCAGGAGAGGAGCCGAGACTCTGCAGGTATTCCACAGTGATCGGTGTGGGCTTTGAAAAGGGGCTTCATTATACCTAGAGTAATGAAATTCGGCCATTTCCAAAGCGGCTGGCCAAGGGAGCGCTGTCAGGGTGCAGATGAGGGAAGTCTCTGGCGATCAGAGAGGACTGACAGTCCCACAGCACGTAGCAGCGGCTCACCTTTACCTTTCCACACGGGGAGAAATTACTGCACAGGCCTGACAAGACCACTGATCGCCACTCTAAACACTGCTGCTCCACACCCGCTGCATATCCACGGCACCAGCTCTACTAGCCATGGCCCAGGCCTACACCTCTCTCTCTCTCTCTCTCTCTCTCTCTCTCTCTCTCTTAGATTTCGTCTGTTTGTGAGGCTTTCTCTGTCAGGGGAGCAGGCCTGCTCTATTCACTGGCAGCACCCCTCAGACGCTGCAGCACAGTGACACTGATAGCATCAGGCGAGTTAAATAAAGTGTGAAATTCTTTACATAAGGACTGTTACACGGATGAAGAGAGCAAGGATAGAGGCTTGCATATCTTCTTTCAAGACTGCTGACATGTTCTGACCTTTTAACTGAGCTGGCCTGTTTAGATATGAGTACAGCTTTGGTCATATTGTTGCTGTCATATCAAAACCATGTATCTCCTCTTTTTGTCAATTTTTATTCTTTTAAACCATTTGCTCACAACAGCTGCCTTTTACCTTGCATAAACATTGTATGACCAATCGACCAACAGAAATGGCCCAAGATTTACGTGGAATAAAATTGTGTTACATTAAAAGTTAACTCTACATGTGTGCTTCATTAAATGGTTAACATGTAAACAAGTCCTTCAGAGTAATTTGATGTGAAATGCACTTCAGATGGGACTTGCTTAAAAGCTGGCATGATGGGTTTATCACATAGTCTTGAGATTACTTTGACAACACACTGTCAATAAATAAATTATGTCACAGCATCCTAAAAATTAAGATTAAGATTAAGTGACCCTTATTAGTCCCACAACAGGGAAATTTCACCTCTGCATTTAACCCATTCATGAAGTGAAACAACACATACACACTAGTGAGCACACACACACACTAGGGGGCAGTGAGCACACTTGCCTGGAGTGGTTGGCAGCCCTATCCGCAGCACCCGGAGAGCAGTTGGGGGTGAGGTGCCTTGCTCAAGGATATACTGGGGATCAAACCAGCGACCTTCCGGTCACAGGGCAGATTCCCTAACCTCCAACCCATGACAAAATGCAAGTTAAGACTGTACTATTCACAGTGGAAGTCATACTTTATATCAAAAACATCCAGAAATGCTGCCAAATTCTCTGAACTTGAATTCATCTGAAATTAACTCATGCACAGTGAAAATGTGCACTGTGGTCTCACAAGTCAACTTTGTCTGTTGATGGAAGTAATGGATGAAAGCAGAAAAGGACCATCCAGATTGTTACCAGGTTAATGTTTAAAAGCCAAGGTCTCTTGTGGCACGGGGCTGAAGTAGTAGGATTTCCACATCTGTGAAGATACCATTAACACTGAAAGATATATACACATTTGGAACATTGCTGCTTTTTAGAACTTTTTCAGGGACGTCCATGTTCATTTCAACATGACAACACTAAGCCACATTCTGCATGTATCAGCATGGGAATCAGAGAGTAATTGGTGTAGACTGGTCTGCCTTATCTAAAAAAAAACTATGACAATAAAGGACCCACATGTTTACACACCTGAAGACATGGGTAATTGAGGAATGAGGAATGGCAAAATATCCACTTTCAAAACTGGATCAAATGGTGTCTTTGGTCCCCAAATGATTATTTAGTATTGTCAAAAAGAAAAGTAAGAGAGAGAGATGTTCATGTGCCGTGTTTTGTAATATGTTGCAGTTTAAACATCATATATTGTGTTTTTGCATTGTGCTCAATTGAATACAGGTCAAACAGAATGTACTGATCGCTGCTTTCTGTATTTATTGGCATTTCACATACTATCTCAATTGGTTTTGGATTAATAATTGTATTATATTTTATTACATTATATTGTATAATATTTTTCATGTGGAAATGATGAACCCATCTGAACCAAATTCAGTGCATACATTTTTTCTTTCAGTGTGTTTCACAAAGCTGAGAGAATAATCATCATAAACTTCAAAAACAAAAAAAGAACTACTACAAAGGAATAATATTAATAATATTTATAGTATAATAAATATAACTCAGAAAAGTTATTGAGCATTTAGGTTACATTTTTAAAGGCAAAAGTATTATAATTAAACAATGCAAAAACACAAACATGCACAGACTCTCAGTTGATATACTGTCATGTTTAAGCCACTTCAAAAGCACTGCAAGTTCTACAGTGCTTTATAGTTCTAAAAACGTGTTATAAATATTCAACACAGATCAGAAACATAAATTTGAGAAGTGTCTCACAAATGTGCTGGTTTGATAGAGGCCTCTAGCTGAAGACAGAGGACAGCTTTTTAAAAGTTTTCTCAGGCTCTGGATGGTCTGTGCAGATGTGTCTTCGTCCTGAGGGCGACTGTGAGACATTTGTCTTAACTGCCGCGTCGCCTCATTGCGGCACATTGTGGTTTTCCCGGGAAGTGCCCAGAGCCAGGAGCAGCATTCCATAACACTCTATCTCACACATTAGGTTTATTTCAGCTTATGCGCTTGAAGCTCAACTACACTGTAACATCTGATTGTAAGTACTGCATTCTTAAGAGTAATGGACACTATTGAGCCACTATTGAACAACCTTTGGTGCTTTAAAGGACATTTCAATGGGTACTTCTTTAAAGATTTGGTAAATTAGATTTGAGACCTTTTTTCAGTTTAAAGAACCACCAAATAATGTGGAAGTTCTATAACAATTAAAAGTTTTTTCACTAGAACCATACATCCAAGCCAAAAGCTAATTAGGAGTCTTTATTTCTAACAGTCCTGAACTGAGCTGAGTATAGATTTCTTCAGTCTGGATTTGGAATCCAGCCATTGAAGAAATTCTAACAAAATGTTGACACAAACGTAAGTGATGTAAGTGTAAGCCTGTTTAATGAAAACCCAAACTCTTCTCCTTTCCTTAAGTATTCTTAACGTCTGTGCATTTGCATGTTATCAGCAGTAGTACATTGTAATGAATGTGTGGGCTATTCAGGTCAGTCTCTAAGGGAACGCATGCCCTGCAGGTATTTGTGCTACAACACCTGTTCATGCTAATTTGCTCTTGTTCTCAGCAAAATTTTGTAACGAGGTACTTTAATTGGGTTTTGTATGGCGCTTAGTGGGAGTTAACATATAAATACAGCCCTCTAGTTGAAAAGCATAAAATTAAGTCCTACTTAATATGTGCAGATCTCAGTTAATATGTAGTGTCATTGATATTACTGATTAAACATCACGCAAAAACACAAACAGACTGCTCTGAAATTGTTATTGATTTAATAACACACATTTAGTGGAAATTTAGTGGAAGTGAATATAGCAGCAGAAGCATTAAACATCCAATGGATTCATATTACTATTTACTATACTGCATATATCTTACTGAATTCCTTTCACTAACATAAACATCTATCTATCTATCTATCTATCTATCTATCTATCTATCTATCTATCTATCTATCTATCTATCTATCTATCTATCTATCTATCTATCTATCTATCTATCTATCATACCTTTGCCATGTCTGTGGCCTGTATTTTTTAAATTTTATATCCGTAATGAATGTGAAGCAGGGGGATTTAGAATGGGATTCTATCATGATAGGTGGATTAAACAATTATGGATCAAATGATAGCCCAAAGCAGTTTGAGCTTTAGAACCAAGTGTTAAGCAGTTATCCAAACAGTATGTGTGTGTGTGTGGTGTGTGTGTGTGTGTGTGTGTGTGTGTGTGTGTGTGTGTGTGTGTGTGTGTGTGTGTGTGTGTGTGTGTAATTGAGACAGCCCTTTAACCCTGATTAGGTGCAGCTCAGGGGACCTGACACATTTGTCCTCTACAACAACCTACATAACCTGATAACGTCCTTCATTTTCTATTCTTTATTTGACATAGCTTTTCTAAGAAATGTCAGTATGCACTGTTTCAGCTTATATAAATCTCTTAGAAATCTCAAACTTTCCAGACCAGTGGTCAACATCCCTTAGCTTATATATTGTAGACTCGAAATCATAAATGTAATTTATGTAAAATCTTAAGCTGAGTTATTCTCGTGTTAGTCCTGTAGCAGAATCTTATAGAAAGCGTATGAAGTCTCACATTAAGGTGATTTGATCTCAGGCAGGCTAATCCAGTTGTCTGGTTAATGTATGATGGGATGGTTGGCTCTTTCAGGTTTTTAGACTTCTGCCAGCATCATCAGGGTGGGACCCTTCATATTCATGTTAGTGTCAGGCCCCTCTTCTATGTACATTCTCTCTCTCTCTCTCCCTGTCCCTGTGTGTGTGTGTGTGTGTGTGTGTGTGTGTGTGTGTGTGTGTGTGTGTGTGTGTGTGTGTGTGTGTGTGTGTGTGTGTGTGTGTGTGTGTGTGTGTGTGCGCGTGCATGTTTCACTGTCTATCTGACTTCTCCCAAGGCAGAAACCAATGCTTTTTAATTTCAGCAGTGGGAATTGGCTGTTTGAATAGGCTAGTGTATGGGTATATCACATTATTAGTAATCATATCTGCTTAAGCCAAGCTTGCTGCTCCAGATGGCTGCTTTCAAGTGCAAATGAAGCAGCGAGACGAGGCTGTCTTTAATACATACTCACGATTCACAAATAGCCATTGATTTTTTTTTTCTGTCTCCCTCTCCATCCAGCCAGTCTGCTGGTATTGAGCTTGGATTAAATGGTCTCCTGAGTCTTTAAAAGGAACATTGATTCTTCTAATTAATTGTGCGCTGTTCAGAACCAGAATGCATAAACTCGTCCGTATTTGCACTTCAAGTCAATTATTTTGAGTTTGGCCGGAAGGGGAACAAACGGACCTAATGTATACAGAGAGAGATGATGGCAGTTATTTTGTTTCCTTGGGAAGTGTGAATACTCTCAAATGAAAGAGAGTTATTTCCATTTTAGTTGTATGTTTGAATAGGAATTGACAGAAGAAGAGGTATAGTCGCCCAGTGGGATCCTAGATGCCCTATGAATAAAACATGGTCATTTTTCTTCTGCGTGTGGGGGTGTAAGGGGAAGAAAGAGAGGGGAGAGAGAAAGACAGAGAGACAGCAGCCTATGTGGACTTGACCAATTCTCACTTTTTTCGCACCTGTCATTATTTAAAATGAAATCTTTGTCCTAGCCTTCACAAACACAAACAAGGTTGAAAACAGCAGTGTTTTATGAATTCCCCTATCATGGAAGAGCATCTTGAGAGCATTATTTTGTCCTATAGAAGTGAGTAGTAAGGGAATTAGTTTAGTGCGAATGAGTGGGGAGATTCTGATAGCTACCTGCCAGCAGACACCCGGCCCCCTCTCTCTACCTGCCCTGCCGTCCCTGCTGCCGCTGCTGCATTATCTGTGTCCGCTGTTCTCTGAGAGCACTGTACTCCTCTGTGCCAAAGCGAAAGGTCTCTCACCGCTGACAGCTTTGCTATTTAAGACTGGGATGGCCCTCTACTCCAGATTGTAAGAGCGCTTGAAGAAGCGTATTACTCTCCTGATACTTCATTAATCTCCATCAAACGCTACGACTCTGCCACAGCTGACAGCGGGGACAAAGCGGGCCGCTGCTCCACTCCCCGCTCAGATAATGCATGTTTTACAGTAGCCCAGATGTCCACACTCAATAAAACATTGGAGAGAAGCAGGCGCCGTGTGTTTAGGGATGTCTGTATTGACTGGCTGCTGTGTGGGGACGGTGATATGGGGAACCTGCTGTTCTCTGATTACAGAATTAAAAGACTGGCCTGACAGAGGGACACAGAGAATAGTATCTGTGCAGGGATTTCACCACTGCGTCCAGTCCTGATTATTTCCTGTAGGAAGAGCTGCCTCTGTGAATTAACCTTTATTTGCTTTTTGTGACCGGGTGTTTTGTAAAGAATTCACATGTGCACTGTTTTTTTCACACTCGAAAACTTTTTTCTCTAGGTTTGTCAGGAACAAATCTACTATTAATAATTAACTTATTTAATCTTACTGGTCACAGTTGACTGAAAACAGATGTTTTGTGCTTCCAAAATATGCCCTGTATCATGAGCAATTTAATTTTCATTTTTTTAAAATAAAAAGTTGTATATGTGAACATAGTTAAAGTTTCCAAAAATACTATTCACTTTCCAGTCCATACAATCCAACTACACTCATTTTTTGTGATGCCTACAGCCTACAAAATTTAGCCTCACCTATTCACACTGAAAGAACGAGGCATCGTACAGGGCAGCCAATCAGAACAAAGTCCTTTTACATACCACTGCTGTCAGAACAAAACGTTGTATCTCCAAAATGATAACTTTACAAGAAAAGGAAAAAACATATTTTACTTTTTTTCTATGTAATTCTGGGATATATCTTTAGATACATTCAACATGAAATTTACACACAATGTAAATGGCAACAGGCCTTGAAATTTAAAAATAATGTAAATGGATTGCTAAGCATAAATGCCCACATTATTTTCACACAATAACATTTTTTTCTGAGGCTCTGTCCAGTCTTTTCAGAACCTGTTAAACACTTTATTAAACATTTATGAAACACACAACAACAACCCAGTGTATCTTTTTAAAAAAGTTTTCCATTATGATAAACTCTACTGGTTTGGATATCATCTTTGATTTTTCATATGCTAGGATAGAATGAGGTTGTACATCATAGACAGATTGTGGGGCGTGTGTGCATGTGTGTGTGTGTTTGTGTATGTGTCTGTGCATTTGTGTGTGTGTGTGTGCGTGCATGTGTGTGTGTGTGTGAGGCATTTACGTGTGTGTGTGTGTGTGAGGCATTTACGTGTGTGTAATGGCATGGCAATGGCTGTAAGGCGAGATTGCGTTCTCTGCAGGAGTTCGAATAGAGAGGCGATCGTTCCTCTTCTCACAACACTTCTCTCCAAGACACAGCAAATCACTCCTTTCACTCTGACTAGAAATTGAATAAAAATTGTCATCTTTACTTGTATTTACGAGACAAAAGTCTGTGTTGATTCTGTCTAGTGTAGTGTTCACCACTGAAATTGCACTCTAAGATGTTGGAAATGAAACGACCTTTTTTCATTTCTGCTGCAGTACTTCAGCATGTGATTGGCTAGAAAATATGGCTGATAAGATGTGAGAGTTGATAGAATATTATAAATTGTAGTGGTTTACATGTTTTGATTGTGGGTCATGTTGAGAGATATCTATATTTACTCCACAGGAAGTCCACACATCCATAATAGTGAATGTGTCTGTTTCATACCTCCACACACACAAACACAAACCATTCCATGATTTGAGCGATCCTGCAAAAAGTTTTCTTTTTTTGTGAAGTAATCACAATGTATATCAGGGAAGGAAATGTGGATGGTGTTGTCAGATGCGGAGGGAGAGCCAAGTTTATTACTTTCAGGTCAGGCTAACTCTCCATTCATTGCATGCTTCAGAATGTTCTGGTCAACTCTATGTGTATATGTGTCTAAGACAACAAGAAAACCCAAAGAAAGAGCAGTGAGACAATTTGAATCACTTATATTTACATGAATGGAATGTGTTACATTGTTGCTTGTTTATTGGCTAAAAGTAAGATTGCGGTTTCGCCCTGTTAGGAAGTTCCATGGAGGAAAAGTGGGGCTTTGGATTTCTCTTTCTTTTCTTTTCATGTATAAGCCTTAGTGGCATTACCCAAGCCTGAAACCCATTATTGAGGCCTGCTCGTCAGACTTAAATGGGCTGGGACTGACAAGTTGTTTTCTGTGGTTTGACTTCAGTGTTTTGTTTGTCGTACAGTCACTAACATTTTTGGAGCAGTAATAAAGTTATTTAGAACTATGCAGATGTACCTCATAAGACAGAACATCATAAAACTCTGGTATTTCATCATGTCAGAAGCACAAACATGGCTGGGACTGAATGCTAGCAGGCTGACTCTAAAGTCACCAGAGAGGAATCCATGTGATTCTGCTTTGCTAAATGAACTACACATCTGCAAAGCTCCAGCTTTGTCTCTCATTCTTAGCTGTTTTCATCAGATTTCTGCATCATTGTAACAGATTTGTGAAATGAAGGATTAGAGGATATCAAAGGCTGATTAGTGGCTGGTTTGAGCTCTCTGTGTCTCTGCTACAAATGCACTGTCAGTGTCATCAATCAAATGGTGCCACTCCGCCCAGAGGCAAACCACAATGGCTCCACACCAAGACAGGCAGAAGAAATAAAGAGCTAAGCCCATGAAAGACCAAAAATTCTTCTATAATAAATCAAACCAGTGCAGTGTTAACCCTGAAGCACTTGGAAAAATGCAAACATTCTCTGACACTGAAAATTGTGGCAGAAATAAGAATAAACTGTGACATCTTTTTGGAGCATGTGATGAACAAGCTCAGAAAGAAAGCGATAATGATTGTTTTACTTTTAATGTTGCTATGTTTATTCCATGCAAAAGCAAAGACATGCCTGTATTACTTCTAACATCACCATGTTTATTCTATGTGCAAGCAATCCAGTTCATGGCATTGAGTATAATCCATATGCATGCTATTAAAATAAGCATGTCACTGAACTATAATTGCCGTTGATTTTCTTGGTTTCAGTTTAATTAATTTGTGTTTATCAAATATATTTATCATAATAAGGAAAAATGCTTTTGTCTGAAGTGATAAAAATTTGCATAATTATATAAACATCTAATATAACTCACTTGACTTTGTTTGGTTACATGTCATTTTCATACTATTTTCTTACTGTTAGTACTTTCACAATCAAAGTAAAATGTCTATTGTTAAGTTAAAAAAAACTCCCATGTGACCAAAGGGCTTGATATGATAAATTAAGTCTACATTTTTTTTCATGTTTTCTCATATATGAGTTTGATTTTGTGATGTCACAAAAATTAACGCATTTACATATATCCAACTATTCTGCCTACAGCAATTTAGCCTATTTATTTTGAAATGAAACAGTGTATTTCAGTCTGCACTGGTTTTTGAATCTAGCAAAACACAGGGCAGTCAATCAGACCAAAGCAATAATCTAAAAATAAATTATAACCGTTTCTGTTGCAACCGCTGCTAAGCAGTGATTGGAGGGCTGTGAAAAATGTTAGAGCTTGGAGGAGAGCATTGCCAATTTTACTGGTCATAATACAATGACAGCACTTACAGAAAATAAATCAAACTTTGTTGTCTTCAAAATGCATTTTAATTAATAGTCTTTCTCCATTTGATTCTGTGTTGTATGATGTATAATGTATTTCATAGGGAGAAAAGCAAGTGTACAATGGCGATGTATCTGATATGTTTGGAAGAATCTATGAAAATGTACAACATTGTCCTGCTCCAACCTCTTGAGTAGCTACTCTATAACTTCTCATACAATATACACATTTGAGTCACTTGAAAAAGTCTCTTTTGAGTTTCAGTATCTGCACTTCAGTAATGTTTTTACTGGCATGTCATTGAGACACATTTCATATTCTGGCCACACTCTTCCCAGTGGTAGCCTACTGTTTGGAAACCTCCCAGTGAGGGTCCATTTCCCCCCAGCCACCAGGAATCTCCAGACAGAGCAACTCTCTCCATGTGGCCCCCCCACCACAAATCAGGCCCAGCTAGTGTCTCTGTCAATATGTTAATGTGACACTTTCGCAGAGTTACTTGGTCAGCAGGCCAGCTATTTTCACTGACACTCACAGTGCATGCCATACAACTGCACTTCACAAAACACCTGACAATGACTGATTTCCCTCCATGAGCCAAAAATGTAGATTACTGAAATAAATCATAGGATTTATATTCAGTGGCTTTGAAATAGTTCTGTCTCGTCCGTTTAGAAGTGTGCAATCTTGATTCATCAGAGAAACCAATTTTACACATATCTGTATGTGGAAGTTAGCGCACATAACCTCGGCCCATTTTGTGAGACTCATGTTACCTTATTCTAACTCCTACAAAGCCTACCAGATAAAGCAATTGTTTCACTTGTCCTTACTTTTGCTGCCTGCGAGTTGACTCATGTCACTCCCAGCTGAAGTTATCGAGGCTGAATCAGTCAATACCACCAATACATTCTCATGTTCAATGCTTCTGCTCTGATTGTCTGATGATTGCAGATGAGTCTGGTCTGCAAACCAGTTCATCGACTTCAGAATACATCCTCTCACATACCGAATTTGATGCAAAATCACAGCAATTAACTTCTTGTCTCTACCTAAAGATATAAGACTAAGCTTTGCACATCTGCATTTTGCTTTTCCACTTGAGCATGGGGTCTTTGTGTGGAAGATTGCTGGCAAGTTTGCTCCTGAGCAAAGCTAAGGTGAGTGAGAGAAGCACAGCTGTGAAGCATTCTAAAGGCTCCGTCTGCCAGCCTGTGTTTACCTGACACTTGGACTGACAGCAGAGTGATTGGAAATATCCACCATTCACTGGCGCGAGCCCCTGAGTGCAGGGAAAGTGCTTTTGTAGTCTGGCTGTAATGGCTCAAGTTTGAATTGAAGGTTGAAGGAAAATGCTGCACTCTGGCCACTCTCAGGGAGGAGCTGACACAGTGGAAATGATGCAGGAACAGTCAGAGTCTCAGAGCAGGAGCACACTGAATGTTTCTGAGCTGTTATCTCAATGCACTCTTTCTAATCTTTTAGCATTTATAGGAGCAACACCACCTCTATGGGTGAAGTCCAATACACATTTTCTCTCTTTTCCCCTTCAAGACATGGAACAATAAGATCTTCAGTGTTTTTTATCTTTGCTCAGTTATTTAAAAAATGGTTTGAGCAACATTAAATGTTTCTTATAAAACAATCTACACATCTCTGCTACAGATGAAAATGTAAACTGTTTCCAGTACCTAATGTTTCAGTTGAAAGTGATGCGAGTGGAAATGTTACAATGAACACTGTGGGTGATTTAAACTGAAACAGATACGTAAAGTTAATTCAATGCAGCTCTATGCTGAATAAGTCAAATAAATAAATAAAATCCAAATAAATAAAACATATGCCTCATAAATATGATTACATAAAGGGGTGCAACGGTCGAATACTGGCACCTTTATTTTTGAGCACAAAATAATAGAGCTTTTCTAAACCTCTGATAAAATTAATGTTTTTATTTGCATAATATATGCTTTACTAAATTTACTGACTTAAATTTGTGTGTGAGGGTGGGGGTGGTGAAAAGACTGCTCTCATTGTTAACTCTGGAAGATTAAGTTGTAACACTTTGTAGAAGAGGCTGTACTTTAGCCTGTCTACCTCTCACTATAAGTTGGTTATATTACTTGAAAATAATGCTACAGAAAGGTATGTCAGACAGCTGTCAACTCACATAGATTTGGTAACTTGAAAAGCAACCAAAAGCATGCTCTATATTGACTGTGTATCTAAAAAAAGCAAGCCATGTTACATTTATAACCCTTGTTAGGTTGCACCCTGCTCTGCTCTCTTCTACATAAAATGTACAGTATAAAGACAATTATGACAAAGCAGAATTTACACAAGCACTTTTAATACATGTATGCATATTGTGAAACAACTAGTATGATAAATAGTACGAAATAGTATGATCAAGGCACTTTTACATTAAATGGTCGATATGATGAAAAATCTTTTTCCTCACTTTTTAAAATAAAAAGTAGAGTTTGATGCAATATATAAACATTGTTAAAGTTGTGAAACGTAATCTACACCCCCATCTCCATGGAGTCTATAATTAGGAATTGAGCTAAAAAAAAAGCAGCCTGTTCTAAATTGGTTGTTTTTGTGATGTCATGAAAAACCAAAGTATTTGCATATGCTAACATGCTAAAGAATATTTCAGTCTGGCTGCTTTTCTAAATATAGTGCCAGTCAGAACCAGAATCATTATGTATATCAGTCTTAAAAGCACAGTACCAAAAATGCCTTGTTTACTTGGATAAAGAGAGGCTGGAAATGGTCATGTGAAAATAGATTTTTGGTATATAAAACCAGACAAATTTCACAAGCAGATCTTAAAGGGGTGGAGGGTGCAGACACGTGTTTTTTTTGTTTATTTTTTTAATAAACTAACATTAATTCCATCATGTTTTGCAGATGGTAGCAGATGTAATTTGTCTGTTTAACCTTCAGCATGAAATTTACATCTCATCCTGTCATTCTTAGTTCCATAGGTTTCCAGACTTATCTTTGCACATCTTGTGCAGTTTCACTTCACCCATGACACATTTATGAAGTCAGGAAATTTCATTAGCTGGGATGGTGCAGAGGTTAAGAGACTTAGGGCTTCTAGCATATTGTAGAGCAGTGTTTGCAATGAAAGAACTGGAATAAAATGTATTTCTGTAAACTGTATTATGTGATTTATTTAAAAATATTAAATATGCTTTAACAACTCTTTCATGTCAACATTTCATGTAGGCCCATGATTACAAGGAACTTCATTCAACATTATTATTTAAAACAAAAAACTTAACTACAGAGAAAAACGTGTGCTTCAGATTGGTGGAGAATGTGCTGTAAGAGTAGTTCTATTGCTACTTGACATGGTAATAGCAGAACCCTTTTGGTGCTATACAGGACCATAGGTAACACATTCTCTATCATTCTGGAGAACCATTTCACCATGCAAAGAACTGTTTAAAATGGTTCAATATAGATCTTCTTCAAGTGTGTTGGAAGCTGTGCAGGAATGCAGGACCTAGCATATGGGAAAACAACACTTGGAACGCCATAATACTCTCCTTTAAACTCGTGATTTCATCATTGCTGCCAATGTTAGACATAAACGTGACCACGTAATACAAAGCTACGTTTTCCTGTTTCAAAATACAGGGATTAATTTCTACGTGCAAAGTTTTAAACCTATACCTTGTCACCGTTAATGTTACATTTTTACTGTCTGTAACTGTAGGGTAGGTGAACCGGGCATGATGTAGGTAATGTTAGATGCCGTACATCCCGACATATTAGATTTAACAAGACAAATAAGAAACAACGTTGATTTTCTTAGCCAACGCTTGTTGCTACTGTAGCTATACAACAAACAAGGAAGAAAATAAAAGACCTCAGTGTTATGGAGCTTGTGTGAGCTAAAAGATAGTCGATATTACAGTCCACATGCTCAAATAGATGCTGTTTTTAGCAGATTGGTGGCCAAAGAAATCACATAAATGAACGTAAAGCTTACATCGATTAACATTTAAAACACTTTTTTTCCGGCCAAGCTCAGTGTTTCAGGAAGCGGGAAATAGCGTTGTCAGAAAATGACTGACATGTCGTTTGCCCAATCAGAAGAGGAGGTATCGAATACCGCAGCCAATGGTGTGGAAGAAGAACGGCGGGACATCCTGTGCGTGACGCAATTTTCACAGTCAACACTGGAAGCCCCACCTTTTGTGTTTCCCGCACCGTCAATCAAAATAGAAAAAATAGGCTCGAATCACCGATCGCAGCCCGCCTCCGTGTAATATAATCATGTTTGGCGTTTAATTAAGCCGAGATTTTTCCTATTAAAGTAATTCCCGTAATGACTGGTATGTAACATTCAGCACATTTTTCCTCTGGGCGCTTTCCGCAGCCCTGTCTGAGCTAAGCTAATGCTAAGTATGCAGGCTGGGTTTGCTAATCTCTCTGTGCTAGCTGACTGTTAACATTAGCTAGGTTAGGTTAGCCGGCTCCGGAATCGCAGATTCTCTTTGTCGAGCTCGTTCAGACTCTCTTTGTTGTGATGCGGCGGTGTGGAGAGTAGAGCTGGTTGTGTGGCCGACTGAGCTGTTTTGCTTCGTTCCTCTGTTTCTGTTGCCTTTTCTCCAGCGCCTGAACAGCCTGTGAATCGAGAGGAAATGGCTGCCTTAGACGTGGACAGTAGTCAAAGCGAGTTTCCGCAGCAAGATGGTAGCAGGGGAGATCAGGTACTGTGCTCCGTTTCGTCTCTCTTGCTCCTCGGGCAGGTTTGTTGGAGCTAAAATGCATGGTGCTTTGTGAAGTTCACACGTTTTTAAAATTGTTGTGAAAAAAAAGTGGTACTTCCTGTGTGGCTCCGCACTAACGGCCACCCACTTTCCCTGTGTTTAAACCCGCCCATTGTGGGTAGGACACGCAGCCGTCACCGCTCGCGCTGCTGGCAGCGACCTGCAGCGAGCTCGGCTCGCCGGCCTCCGAGAGGGAGAACGGCGCTGCCGCTGCTGTGGTAAGTCACCGCCTCCGCTGCTAAAGATGAGACTAGTCCAAAAACCAACCACCTATTATTCCTGTACTCTGTCGAATTTGACAAATGGATCAAATTCAACCCTTAATAGTTCAGCAATGTGTATTTTTAGGTTCCAGTCATAATGGAAATGTGCTTCATTTACACTACGGCTATATACACATACTGGTTGTAATCAAGCTATTACAGGCCTTCTGAAGGCACACTATAACTTTTACATTGTAATGCTATGAAGAAGTGAATTCTTGGAAGACTTCACATCGTGTGAATCAAAAACCACCATGTTAATTTCTGTCAAACAGATCTGCTCATTTTCTTCATGATTTCTTTGTTTGGATCATTTATGTAATTGCAAGTGGTACTTTTAGCTTAAACTGTGTACCTACATTTTGAGTCACTTATATGGTTATTATATATGCATTCATTTTAATCAAATATACATAACTTTACAGTGTCTTGTGAGCTGTGCATATGTTATACAGTCTTGGTTCATTCTCTTCCAAAACTGACATTTTCACTTTGTCAGTTCAACAAAATGTTTTTCCTTCATTACATAGGCAGCAGACCCTACATCAGTGCAGTTAACCAGCACATCAGAACGATGGGATGGAACCAAGGATGAGTCAGGCATTGTGCAGCTGCCTGGCACGGGCATAGTCACCTCCAATGGGCAGTATGTTCTTCCTCTTCAGGGCCTCCAAGGCCTTCAGAGCCAACCCATCTTGCTAACATCAGGAACAGACTCCTCCGCCAATGCAGTGCCTAACATCCAGTACCAGGTTATCCCTCAGATCCAGACGGCAGATGGACAGCTGAGCTTCTCTACCTCAACAGTGGAGGGTGCCTCGCTGACTCAGGATGCCTCGGGGCATATCCAGATTCTCCCTGATGGCTCTCAGACCATCAGTGTAGCTGGTACTGCATCAGCTAGCATCCTCAGCAACAGCCAGAACCTCATGGCCCAACCTGGCCAGGTCCAGCAGATCCAGGGAGTCACTTTGGGAAGTTCAACCTTTAATAGCCAGGGGCAGGTGGTTGCTAACGTGCCTGTGGGTCTGCCTGGTAATATTACCTTTGTGCCCATAAACAGTGTAGATTTGGACTCGCTGGGTCTGTCTGGGGCCCAGACAATAGCCACAGGGGTGACTGCTGATGGGCAACTAATCATGACCAATCAGACAGTGGAAAATTCGGAGGGTTCAGAGAAAGTAGGAGAACCGTTATCACAGCCAACGCTAGTGGTGAACAACACTAATGCAGCAGCAGACATGTTTGTGCCTACCACATCTTCCTCCTCCTCCTCATCCTCACAGATGCCCACCAGCACGATAGATGGCACAGGCGTGCTGACCCAGGCCACGGCGGTGCCCGAGCAGACAGACGGCTACCTCTCTCAGGGCCAGGTGTCGGCAGGGCAGCAGGTGATTCAGCTGCAACAAGTGCCCCTCCAGACCAGTGATGGGCAAGTAGTCCAGCAGCAGATATCTGCTCAGGGCCAGCAGCCTCTACAGAACGTACAGCTCATAAACCCAGGGACCTTCCTCATTCAGGCGCAGACAGTCACACCATCAGGGCAGATACAGTGGCAGACCTTCCAGGTAGAGTATGGAGTGGATTGACAGCATTGTAATATTAGCAATGATTGAGAAATTAGTGTCTGCAATGTCAATTTGGTCATGTAGACTGTCTAAAGTTTTGTGCTCTGTTCTGGTGTAAATGTTCAAAATATAATGACACTTAGACTGAAATTATTTTGGATATTGACCTGACCTAATTGTTGTCATCAACAAGTTAACTTGTTTCACTGTATTGCTTCAGGTTCAGGGTATTCAAAACCTCCAGAACTTGCAGCTCCAGACAGCACCAGCTCAGCAGATCACTTTAGCCCCAGTGCAAACACTATCTCTTGGGCAGGGGGCTTCACTGAGCTCCACGCCTGTAAGCATCAGCTCTGGGCAGATCCCAAACCTACAGACAGTCACCGTTAACTCAGTGGGCCAAGCAGGGATCCATCTCCAACAATCCGAAGACACAGACAGCCCTGGAGGTAAGATTGCTACTATATAGAGAACAAAGTTGATGGTGTCTCTGAGCATCAAATGGTTGGATATAGAGCAGGAATTCTATTTTTTGAAAGGGACAACCTTTAAAGACATCTTAATCTTTTTTTTTTTTTAAACCTTGTCGCATCATGTCACTGGTCATATTAAACATAATTCATCATTTGATACAGTTTTGAATGCCAAATTCTTGTTTTCCTGTGATTTTAACCCCCATTATGCACCAGTGGGCAGGGAAAAATAATGTTAACTTAGGACGGGAAGGTGTAACATCATATCATCTCAACTGTCGTTTAGCAGAATAGCTGAGATAGCACAGAGACCCTCTAATTTGTATTTGACTTGGAAATACATCACAGTACAAAAGGACAATGCATTAGTTTCTGGTTGACATTAAATGTCCTCAAAGCAAATTGTAGTGTGCAGGCAGAATAAGGGCAGGGTATTTGTGCTGACTTCATTTCTCAGTTTTACATGAAATATCAGACCAAATACTTAAAATAATACTTTGTTACATATGTGGAAATCAAATCCATGCAGTCCAGTTTACATTGAAACTAATGTCAAAGTTTGATTTTGTTTGACGTTTATGATAAGTTGGAAAAAAAAGTCACTCTCCATTTATATATTTCTCCATTCTCTGTTTAGATATTCACATAAAGGAGGAGCCAGACTCAGAAGAGTGGTCTCATGGTGGTGACTCCACTCTGAATACTAATGACCTGTCTCACCTACGTGTGAGATTGGTGGAAGAGGACATGGAAGGGATGGGCCAGGAGGGCAAACGGTTGCGCAGGGTCGCATGCACTTGCCCTAACTGCAAAGAGGGTGGTGGGAGGTAACACTTAAAACCATATTATGTCCGGACAGAAAAACACATGACATTTCATGCTTCAGGATTCAGTTACAAAACAGGGAATGTTCCCTAATATATATATATATATATATATATATATATATATATATATATATATATATATATATTTTTTTTTTTTTTTTTTAACATTTTAGTATTCTTACCAGCAGTTTTCATCTCTGATATTAAGTAACATTTCAGTCAAGGCACAGTTCGATTACATTTGCAAGCCATTAGATGGCAGTTCCTTATTTGAGGTGCTTATTAGCGATCACTTCTGTCTTACACCTAAGTGCTATTATGGCTAGCAGTTGTAGCCTCTTTAGTATGTGATAAACCACAGTAAGAGTAAAGTGCACTGTGTTTAGTTTTGCACAATATAGTGGATAACATACACATGCACTACTGCCATTTTCAGCTCAGTAATTACTAAATGTTAAAAAAAAAACATCTGGCCTGGTACTTAAACTTCAATTTTTTGCAACCCATGACTGTGACATGAAGGCTATGGTACTGAACTGAAACATGTTATCTTAATTTGAGCATTAGCTTGCTTGTATAAAGTATGCGACAGTTGTTTATAACTACATGTAACACTAATGAATGTGTTGTAGGGGCTCTAACATGGGGAAAAAGAAGCAACATGTGTGTCACATAGCAGGCTGTGGGAAGGTGTATGGGAAGACATCTCACCTGCGAGCCCATCTGCGCTGGCATTCAGGAGAGAGACCGTTTGTTTGCAACTGGATGTTCTGTGGCAAGAGATTCACACGCAGCGATGAGCTCCAGAGACATCGGAGAACACATACGGGTACATACAATCATGCATATATGCAGCTCTCTCTCTCTCTCTCTTTTTAATTAAATTTTTACACATTTGAGCACCACTAATGTTCCATGCGCTGTGCTGATATGTGTTGTTTGATTATGCTAACAAGATTTGGGACTTAGCAAAGTACATTTAACTCAGTTTTGTGCAATGGCTTGCCATTGACTGAAGTGATTTGCTTAAAAGAATGTGGGCAGGTAGAGTTTTAGATTTGTATTTTATTAAATTTTTTCTTTCCTCTTATCTCTTATACCGGTACTGCAATCTTAAGTAATTGTGATGGGTTTATTTGTTGTGTGCACTACAGTAATGCATATATACAAATTCTGTGTTTTGAACAGTGTCTTAAGTGAAAAGAAATCAACACATCCTTAAATATAGCATTTGTCTCTTTTTGCCTTGTTTAACTCAAAGGGAGAAAAATAGAACTTAAAATGTTTTTCACTGGCCACATCTTTCCCCAAATATGTTAAATGCAGAAAATGAACAGTAATTGTGCTGAAATGTGTTCCCTGTAGAGAATGTGTACTAATTTTCACATAGAAAATCACAAAAACATGTAATTTGACCACACTGATCTGACCACATGACTGTGTACTTTTATGCTCCAAGTGCCTGCCCTGAAGTAAATGATACCTGACACCTTTGTGGAGTAGTTTCTTCCTAAAACAAACTTTCTTTTAACTGTGAATATGCAATACTAGTGCTTGAAGAAGCTGTCATAGTTGAGTGGATAGCTTTCTTGTTTATCCAGGCTAAGCTAAATTTAATCACATTTGGTTTACTGAATCCAGATTCTGATGAGAAACTAACTTTACATGCTAGAATATCACTATTTTTTCCATGGACCACTTTGAGCAGTGTCTAATTCAGTGTGCTGCATGGCAATGTCTTGTGAAGCACAGCACCCATAAGCAAAATTTGAGACTTACTCAGTTATATAATTTGTAATGCAATCTTCTTGTTTGTGCAACAGGGGAGAAGAAATTTGTGTGTCCGCAGTGCTCCAAGCGTTTCATGCGTAGCGACCACCTGGCCAAGCACATAAAGACACATCAGAATAAAAAGGGCGGAGGTGGCACAGTGGTGGCCAGCGTGGACACATCCGCTTCTTCTGACAGCATCATCACTTCCAGCGGTACCACACTCATCCTCACCAACATCCAGCCGGGAGCCGTGCAGGGCCTTGCTACGGTCAACGCTACCGTTAATACGTCCAACTCGCAGGATTTGCTGACTACAGCAGAGATGCCCCTGCAACTAGTCACTGTCTCAGCCAGTGAAGCCACTGAGTGACCGACACATGGGAGCTGAGTAACCAAAGGGGAAGACATGGTAGACTTTTATGGAAGAACCACATTTAATTTGGCTGCCAAGATTCAGTGGCTTCCTTTTTCCTTTCCATCATCCTCTTCGATTTCTCCCTCCTGGACCTTGACCATAGACTCCCCCCTCACACATTTATCGTGCTTTTTATACACACAGATTATTCTCATTTACGTAAATACATATATTTACGTAAATGCATATATATACATATATATATGCATATATATATTTTACAAATATAGAATATTGATTTATGTTTGTCTGCAGTCTTTTTATGGTGAGAGTGGAGCAGAAGAGAATCGTTTAATGTGGTTCCCATATAAAAACACTGAAATGCCTTATTTTGTATCATACTCTGTTGTGTACAAAAGTAGAGTTGCTGATGAGTTATATAGCAACTGTTTCAATGTGTATGTGTCTGAATGGGAATAGTCTTTATAAAGGAAGCTGCAGATCCAGTAAATAGGAGGGATGTTAATCTAATGTTGTGGCTAGGTTAGGTAATGTCTTGGCATTAGTTGGCCACACCATTAAGTGAGGTTTATCAATGTAAAACATGACAGAACGCTAGAATGAAGTGTGCCACTGGCTGTTATGAAGTTCTTCATGTCCAAATGTGTCTTTAACTGTTGCTGATGCTTTTTTCTGAAAACATGCATTTATGATTTCTTCTATGTGGCCCTTTTGTTCTGTTTAGTCAAATCAAGGCTTTGCAAGGCTCCCTCTCTAAGCTGAAGCATTGTGAAGAAATTTGCAGGTGGCAAAACAACAAAAAAACAATCAATGTAATTAAAAACTGTTTCTTTTTCTTGAACCTCTTACAGCTGATCCGATGTTATGCATTTGTTGTCAAGTCTTTTTGAGCAAGAAAATATTTATATGAGGCTTTGCATAGTAAACTGGTTTTGTGGTGTCTACATCTCTTGAATGAGCTTTTTTAAATTTGTTTTAATATGTATAAATATTCCAATATGTCACTTTTATAAGAGTGAGCTATCTAAACTGAATCGTAATCAGAATCATTGATATAAAATGGGCAGATTTGTGTTTTAGATCTGAGAAATCACTGAAGTTTCACAGTGTTTGGTTGCATGAAGCGGGAATGATTTCTGTGTCAGACATGTCTGGTATTTCTCTTTCTGGGTTATGCGTGGTGGTGTGCGTGTGTGTGTGTGTACAGTTGTGCCACATTCTGATCAGGTAGGAGTACTGCGTTACAAGACCATTCTGCCTCCAGTGTTCAAATTGTTTGGACCAAATTCAATCAAATCACTCTCAAAATGCTTACTGATATGTGGACTGAACTAATACTTCTAACCACCATCTAACAAGCAAAGAGTTGACTTTATTCTTTAGGTCAATCTGGTCTGTACAAGAAGTGCAACATTTTAATCCTACTGTATTGCGATCACTAGATTGACTGTGGTTCTGTATAATTTGATTGAATGAGGTCAGAGTCAGTAGTTTTGTCTTTGCTCTGATCCACCATGGCCCTGTTAGGAAGAGGCTGGAGCACTCTTGGTCTAAGATGCAGTAGAGAGAGGAAAAGAAATGGTCCTTTTCACACCTGTTCATTTTACTCAGTTTGATAAAGAATTTTTGTAAAGACGACGTGAATCTTTTTATATACTGCCCAGATTGCTGAAGGACACTCTTTTTGCCCTTGGTATGTGTCTCTCCATATGCAGTTTGGTCTTCAAGTGATAGTGTAGAATTATTTTCCCCTTGATCTGTACGGTGGTTTTGCACTTTCATATGAAAGATTATTTCATGTAATCGAGACATATGAATTTTGATTTCTGTTGCCAGTCAGTTTTTGGGAGATTTGGGCGATAAAAACAAGAAAATTAAACAATTATGATCCAAACTAAAGTACTCGATTTTGTTGAAATGGAAGTTTTCATTACTAAATTGTAATTGATGAAACACTATTTTGTTTTCTGAATTAATGATTGTTTTCTTCTTAAAATTTGCAGATATTTTAATATGATGCCCTAGTTTGTGATGTCAATCCGATTTTGTTCATTATATATAGCATTGTAACACGTCTCTTGTACTTTTATTTGGTTGTTTTTCCAAAAAAAAAGCTTCAAATATTGTACAATGCCCACTTTTGAGGGCAGCTTTTTATTTCACACTAAAATGACTAAACAGAACTCTGGTTGTCAGCTGTCCTATTTTCTTGCCAATTTGCTGATGTAAATATTTTTCTCTGCAGCTATAGTTGTGTAATAAGATAAATTTCAGCGTATTAGGGGTTAAATTTTGCTTGTTTGTTTTTTTACAAAACTCGGTTCCAAAAACAGTCGGTATAGTATGTGAAATAACAGAATTTTTTTGTAAATCCATAATGACCTGTACTTAAAACAGTATGAGAAAAGATATTTCATGTTTTACCTCATTAACTTCATTGTTTTTTGAAAATTTGCTTATTTTAAAGTTGATATTTCCAGCATACCAAAAACGTTGGCAGCATTTTAAGACTAGGCATGTTGTACAATTGATTGAATCATGTTCAAGTATATATATTCACGCTTTTCGCTTCTTAACCGTTAAAAAGATTCAGGAAATTCTGAGAATCTGTGTGTAAAGGGCCAGGCTGAAAACCACAACTGAATGTTAATGACCTTTGATCCCTGAGAGGGCACGGTGTTAAAATCTTTCATGTTTCTGTGATGAATATCACCACATGGGTTCAGGAATACTTTGACAAACTTGATAGTTAATACAGTTTGTCGCTTCTTCCTGAAATGGAACACTTATCTGGGCTCAAGGTCATCTAAAATGGACTGATCCCAATGGAAACACATTAACCTTTCAGATTGTTTATGGTAATAATGGACATTGTGTTTTCTGGGTCAAAGAAGAAAAGAACAATCCAGATTGTTACCAGCGTACAGTTCAAAAACCAGGGTCTGAGTAGAGTGGGGGTTTATTAGTACCTATGTCATGGGTAACTTGCACATCTATGAAGACACTAAATGTTGAAAGATACATACACGTTTTGGCATAACATGCAGCCTGCTACACAACATTTCTTCAAGAACATCAATGCTTGTTTACACATAACGCCAGGCCACATTCTGCATGTGTTACAACAGCATGGCTGTGTAATCAGAGAGTGTGGGTGCGACTGGCCTGCCTGAAGTCCAGACTTGTCTCCTACTGAAAATATGTATGCCACATTATGAAGGGCAGAAAACAACAACAAAGACCCTGTATGGTGTGCAACTGAAGACTTAAAACTCCACTTTTAAAAACGGGATCAGTTGCTGTTTTCAGGCCCCAAACGATCATCAATTGTTGCTAAAGGGAAAGGTGAAGTAACACAGCGGTAAACATGCTCCTGTCCCAGGCTTTTATGGAATGTGTTGCATATCAAATTTGGAATGAGCATATATTTATAAAAATGGTCAAGAAAAACATCAAAATGTCATATTTTTGTACTGTTTCAATTTAATCACTGCTTTCTGTTTTTATTAGCATTTCATGTATTGTTTTGTGTTTTTTTGGAGTTGAGGTTTGTAATTAAATATGTAAATATTGAAGGTTCATCCTCTTAGACCATATAAGATTTTAGGATATTGGTGTGCCCCTCCTCAGAGCATGTGTTTCATCGCCCTGCCTGTGTGTATTTCTTTCTGTCTTTAGTCTATCCCCGTAATGTGTGTTTGTGTGTGTGTGTGTGTAACCCCTGGGTGTAGTCCAGCAGATGTCACTGCTGTCACAGCCGCAGAGGGGGAGGTCATCTGACCCTTGGACCACTTCCTGCCCTTCTGTGGTATGCTCTAATGGTCCTGTTCAATATGTTTCTTAATGGGTGAGAAGAGGTTAGAATGTGATAAGGCTGTAGAACATTATTTAGTGTGGAGGTCTGGAAACTGATGAAAGCCAAGCGTACAATTTTACTAAGTAGTTTTGTTTAGAAGTAAGTTAAAGCACAGTATATGTAGGTGACATTTCTGCAGGACTTTATCACTTACAATGGAAAAATAACAATATCTTGCTCATCTATCTTACATTTTGATAAATTATTAAATTATTAATGATTTTTATTCTTAGCGTGTATATACTTAAATTTCAAATTTTGCTCATTGTGTGAAGCCATACCTGAGTCTTCTGTTATTTAGATATTCTGTTATTCTTCTGTTATTCTCTGCCTCTGTACAGCAAAAGAAAAAATCCCTGACACTAAAACACTGACATTTTGAACAAAACGCAGCATCACAAACATTTCAAGGTGCCTTTTTTCTCTGTGAAGAGGATTGCTTGATTGTGTGTCTTCTAAAATCTTTTATCTGTCATATCAAAGTGAAAAGCACATGTTCCTGCATTAAAGTCAATTTGCAATAGATGAGATCCAGAGAAAAGCGAGTGTACGAACGTTAAGAAAGGACACGTCCATTCCCTGGCACCTTTCATTTGCATAATTTAATGAATTCAATTCATTGTAATGCAATACGGAGTGCACGACGAACATGGAATGACAGTTTGAGTTAATGAAATGTGTTAACGGTATCATCATTTACTTGTATGTTAATTAGTCCAATTAATTTCCAGTGCACGGTAATCTGAATATTGTAATAGCGCTGTGCAGGCCTGCAGGAAGAGGGGGAAAGAAGGGCAGAGATGAAGAAAAGGGCGATTCAGGGTTCATGAATCAAAGCCTTACCTTTCCACTGCATGAACACAGCCATTACTGCAAGGTCTTGCTGGAGTTTCAGCCAACTACACTCGGCTATGGGGTCAGGATTCAGTTCTTCTGAATATGGACCAGCTGTCCTGGCCTTCACCTGCATACCGGCAGATAAGACTCTTACAAATGCTCTCTGATAGGTGAGTTTTGTGTTGCGAGTTCTTTCTGACCTTGTGTCATGTACAGTGTTCGCTTTTTCTCTCCTGATAGAGGGATGAGGTGCAGAATGCTCTATATTGCCATAAAGGCAGCGCCCGTGGTGCGAAGAGATCGATTTTGGCCCTGCATGGAGCCCTGACCACGCTGCGGTACTGATAAGTGGAATTGCTCCAGTGCGGATGGAGGAGGAAAGGGGAGAGTTTCTGCTGGACTGCCCAGATAAAGGCTGCCATCTGGGGCCACTTCTCTCCAGCAGGCCTCCTGGGGGGAAGGTAGCTGGAACTGCTGTGTAGGTGAGGGCTACACTGCAACTCTCATCACTGTTGTATTTGTTTGTTTTTTCACTGTTTTTGTTCCTGTTATTCATGTCTTGATCAAGTAGTGCGCTGCTTACTGAAAGCACAGTATATTGTACGAGTATATTGTGTGAGCACCCAGAAAGAAAAAAAAGGCAGACTGGAATGTCCGCCTACTGATTGAAGATTATAGTGAGAGAATTTCATCTCCAGTTATTGGAGAGAGAGAGCACTCTCTCTCTCTTTCATATAAACATTTACATTAGGGCACAGCTTCTCCAGCCTTGTTGAGATGTTAATACTGGTGTTACGGTATGGTGTTTGTAGAAAACAATCGCCAGCCCCTCAAGAGGTCCCAGCACAGGACAGTGACAGAACACGACAGGTTTTAATTTAAAGGGAAAAGGGAATTCAGCTGTCGCAATTTTAGGTGTGATTCGAAATGGAGAGGTATAATTCCAAGTGTTCTCTTACATCTTTGAGGCCGTATGAGGTTTGTGGAGGAAAATGGCTTTTGCATATTCCTCCTTCGCTGGCCCACTCATCCTGAATTGCACAGTAATTGCACAGTCTTCCACGTTTTTATTGCAATTCATGTGCAAAATACATAAATAAGATAACTAGGAAGATTCAGAAGACTAGCAGGGAACACATGGTATAATAGCATAAAGGTATTTTCTGCTGTATTTGTGACACAATTAGATATTCCTTGGGGAGCGGGGCTTTCTGAGACTGGTTCGTAATGGGAACAGTTGGTAGAAATGGTGTATTTTATTATCTTTACTGAAGGATTTCACACATAAAAAAACTGAGGCCTCGTGTCTTTCCTATTTAATCTAACTGCTTGTCTAACTGCTTCACTCTCTCATTCTCTCCTTTTTAGAGCTCTATAGCAGTGTTGAAATATATAGCAGCAATTTGCCAAGATGACCAACATTCAATCAGACTGAAAGAGCCAACAACTTTGCACAATGAGTCTGAAGAATCGTTTAAAATGACGTATTCGGGAGTCATACGAACGGTAATTCATTCAGTGCTATTCAGAAAGCCTATACTACCTTGATTTGACAGGCTCAGATTGGAACTACATACTATAATATGTTCACTCAGTGAACATATATTATTTAGATTCATGTACATGATGTTATGAAGGCAAATCCTTTGGCTTTACCCACTGTGTTGTTTTGTTAGTGTTTATCAGGGGTGTAATAATGGCTTTTCCAAAATGCTTGAATAATATTCAGTAAAATATACAGGTCTGGTACATTTTGAGTTTTGTTCCATTTTGTATTACTTCAATAGATCATTAATTTTGTTTAATTGTTTAATTCATTTGTAAACAGACAGGCTGGTCACAGAGATGATTATACTAAATCTCTTCTACTATAAATTGCATTTCTATAATTTTTGTGACTGTCAAAATGTTCCCTTTTATTAAAAGAATACTGTAAATTAGAGTGAAGTTCAGGAGTACATTTACATTTTTGTGTACTGTATAATTTTGTGTATATTCATTGCAAAGTAACCCCTTTCATGTGAACTTTTCCTGTTCAAATCAAAGCATCATGATGCACTAATGCTTTATATGAACAGAACAATTCTAATTAATAGGCAGTTTGATCGTTTCAGTGCATCACAATGCTTTGACCAATTTTATATCCTGGCTCTAATGTAAATGTTGCCTTTATTACCATTTTTTCTGCAGTGCTGAAGTGCTGGAGTCCTGGCAGTGCTGCTGTCAGTTTGTCAGATGGAGAGTGATGAGGCTGGAGCTGAAAGTTTCTCCTCCGCGCTCCTCTGTCTCCTCTAACTGTCTTTAGAAAGTGAAAGCTCTCGGCGTGCCTCCTACCCACTCGCTCTGCATTCACTGCACACCCCTGCCCTTGATCAACTGCAGAACACACACACAATGAAGCAGATCATTTTCCACGGACAAGACAACTCAGCATGGATCAACTCAATAATCTGATATTCCCCCACTGCTGAATATGGCCAATTTTGCAGCAGGTCAGTGCCTTTTTTCCTGTTTTTTTTCTCTCTCTCAAAGTAGAGACAATTTAGTGACCTCCCTCTACACTGCCAGCAGGACTCGATGGTGTGTATGTGTGTGTGTGTTTGAAGACAGAAACGCAGAGATATTGGAGAGTGAGAAAATAGATTTAGAGAGAGGGAGAGAGTGACATTGTGGTCAGGGCATTAGTCTCAAGGTGATGGGGTACCTGTGGAGAGTGAGACGAGGGGGGATATTATGCAAACAATTCCCCCTGCAGACCCAGAATGCATTGCTTTGGATTGTTTTTTGTCTGTGAGTTTTCTGCCATTATTTGTCATCTGCATTTAACTGAGGTGTCTTGTAGGAAGCAAGACTGAGAGAAATAGGGCGAGCAGAAAAACAGAAAGCATCCTGAGCCGCAATTGTTTGATGTGTTTTCTCCGGCCGAGAGAGGTGCGTGATGCTCACAGGGTCTAATTAGGTGCTTTCTTGTTTCAGGGGAAATTACAGGTTTGTATCTCTCTGCTCTTCCAGGGAGGAAAATTTAAATAATATTATTCTTTGTCATCTTTGTTTGTTTAAGAGTTGTTTAAATGACACTTTGCTTTTCAGAAGTGCAGTGCTGCTGAATTCACAATTCACAAACAATAGAATATGCACTTTGGCTTCTTTCTTGTTCTATTTAAAATAAATAAATACACAAATTAATAAATAAATATATATATACAGTATTGAGCAAAAGTCATAGGCACATAATAAAAATGTTTTAAACCATTTAGCTGTGTTTTTAAACCAGAGGAATCTTTATATAGTATTATGCAGTAAAATGCAGTAATATGCAGTAAAAATGTCTTCTTCTCAAAAAAGTAATCGAGAAATCCACTACCAACACACATGATTTAACTTCATGAAGGATTAACTGAACCAGATGTTGGATTATATCTACAAACAATACTGGGCCTCCTCGAGGAGAGGTTTGGAAATGGTTACTGACAGGCTAAACACACTGATAAATACACAATCAATACTTATAATATTAATTATTTGTACTTATTCTAAAATTAGTGCATTTTCTCACATATAAATGCTTACTGATAAGTTGTAAATGTAATTTATATAATCTCAGGGTCTAAAACATTTGCACCTTACTGTCTATTCTTCTCTTGTTTCCTTATTTCTCTTCTCTATTCTATTGACTAGATGTTTATTATTCAGTTCAGCTCTTTCGGTTCTGTTTATTCATCCCATTTTCATCAATCTCAAGGCCTTCCAACGCTCTTTCCGCTTCACTCGCTCAGCAAAAAAATGTATACAATCAATAGATTTTTCCATTCTACTTTCAACTTACAGCTGTATAATGCCTTTCATTTCCATTTGCCTACCTAAAACCTCAGCATTACTTCCACCCTTTCTCACCGCAATCACATCTCAAGAGCAGCCGTTCACTATGAGGGTCTGAGGTTCAGGTAGTGATCAGACAGGAATTGTCTCTGTTTTGTGGAAATGTATATTAAACAGTATGAGCTGCTGAATGGAGGGGAGGTCAGTGCTGGGTCCTCATGCTAAAGTAAGGGAGCAAACATCCCACTGCTTCACCAAGCTCCTTGGAGTGGCAGGTGTCTGATGGCTCTGCATATCTTCCATCATGCCTTTGGCAGGTTTGACACAGGTAATATGCGGTGGGGTGCCATGACATCCATAGCAATGGTGATGTACATATCATTTTCCTGGCTGGCTGATTGAAGACTGTAATCTGGGCAGGACTGTCTCTCTGATTACAGCCGTCCGTCTGCAGCAAGAAAAAACACAGTGCCTCAGCTGGGCTCTGTTCTGCGTATGCGGCTGCTCTGCGCTCTCAGTCTCCACAGCCCCAGCGCTCTGCCCCAAAGGCCAGCGTAATCTCCATCCCATTTGTACTCTGCTTACGCTTGTTGATGAGACACACCGTGTGCCCAGTGGTCAAACAGCAGCTGTCTGCAGGCGTCCGACTCACACACGTTTGACTCCCAAGGTCACTGCACTACCCCCCCCCCCTCTCCAACAGAGCACAACGTTCAGAAGAAGAGGAAACTTCTCGTAATGCCTCTTTCTTTGAGTTGTGTTTCTCTATTTTCTCTGAGTAGCCGTGATTACAGACTAGGCCTCTCTACAGGAGTGACCCCTACAGCGGTCTACACCCAGCTCGCAGATAGCTGAAAATGCCAGTAAGTGGCTGAAAGAATGGGTGTTTTACATGAAGGAACACTTTTCTTTTGAAAGCCCGTCACACATACAATTCTCTCTCCTCACATACGCGCACACTCTGTGATAGAGTGCCCTGAATCTATTTTTCCCAGGGATGTCACATACACACTACACACTCCACCATCCCAGTAACCTTGTCTTTCACATTAGTCTTGTCTATAAATGAGGAAGATTTCAGTTTTGACAGTAGGTCGCTGCTCAGCAGACGGTATGTAACACATTAGCGCGTGTTCCGTATCACATTAGCATGGTTTCCCGTGGGAGAGGTGATGTGTTCAGGGCGATTGCCCCTGACACGCGTTACTGCACTTACACTGAGTTAGAACTGCTGTCATTACCACTTCCTGCCCGTTCTCATGGCAACTCATGGTCATGTAGAGCAGCATTAGCAGGTATCGCTATGGTGAAGTGAAAACTGTCAGGCACCTCAACCGAAATAGGCTCTCTTCATCTTATGATTGGGTGCCTTTGAAGCTTTTGAATCGTTTGCACAAAAGGCAAAGTTGACGGCTATATATACATACATACATACATACATACATACCCACACACACACACACACACACACACACACATCATTGGGGATGTAACCAGTCCTGTTGCCCTGCCTGTATTGCTCCACCAGAAATTGACAATATATTTCAGTTCAAATCTTTATCTCAAAACAATCATAAAAGAGCATCTTCACCATCACACACTGTATCCATAACCATTTCATGTAATAACTTCCTATGAGGGAGCTTTTAGAGCCATTAAACTCTGGAGCTCTGGTTCCCATCACCACCACTGTGAAGAATTCTGATACAGTATGTTTCTCTAGAATGGAGCATTACATGCTTTATCATTGTAAAATTTGTGAAATTCCACTTTAAATTTTTGAATTCAGTCACAGTAACCGTAGGCCCGCAGTAGCACGCGTGTGTCCAGGAGTGAGAAGGTCCCAGGCCTTTGCAACCAATTGTTTTGACTCAGCTTTCAGACTCTCCAGGACCACAGTGACAGCAGCACCCTCTTTGTCTTAGCTGATAGCTATCTATCAAGTTCTCATGCAGATATCCCCCCCATATAGTTGACAAAGTCTCGGCTGAAACTATTTATTCTTGTAAAGTAAGCATCAAATTAGTTTTTGACTCCTGTTGTCCCGTCCACCCCCTCCTCCCCCTCCTCCACGCATCCCCCCTCTCAGATTTTCTCGTCAAATCGTCTCCTCCGCCCACTCTTGTCTCTCTCCTTGTTTTCCCCCGTCCAAAATGAGCGGCTTGGGAAATAAAGGAGAGGAACTTTACATTGTGCTGGAAAAGGGAAGGAAAATTACGGGCAGTGTCAGATAATTGAGCTTGTCTTAAGAGACGCGCTAATAACAGGCGAACATGCGGAAGACGTGTCACTCGGCGCCCGCCGCTGACAGACTCTCTCCGCCGCTGATGAGCTGTTTAGAGCGAAATTGTTCCACACAAACAGCTTCGTTATTACGAGCTGGCACGCCGCGCGCGTGTGTGTACCCAATTCAGCTTGAACTGACAGAATCCAATTGACCGGGACACATTCATGCACTTTATTTTCTTTATGCTCGCCAACAATGCATATAATTACTGCGGCGAGTTAAAAACTGAAAATAGAATTTCGCAGCGTGCACTTGGCGGGAAAAAAGGGGGGGTAAAAAACAATGCGCGCGCTGTCACCCAGAGCGTTCCGGTGCCTGACGGAATTGGCCCGGTTGGTATTTACTCTCGGTAGGGGGGGAAGTATTTCGGTGTGACTCCCACAGCCTCCAGCTCTCTGCTCACCTTACACTCGCTATCTAACAGCGACGAAATCTAAAAAAGTGCTGAAATCTGCTCGATGGCCCTCGAGCTCGCGAGGCTGACGCGAGATAATGAAGAATAAACAGTACAGAGGACGCAGTGTCCGCCATTTTGTGAAGCGTGTCTTGTGCGCTTTCTGGCAGGGACAGTGCGCTTGTTCCTCTGAGAAGTTGTTATTTTGTAATCAGCAGCCAGACATCAGCGGTTTTCGAGGGGCGATCTCTGTCCACCCCCTGCTGCTCCTCTCTGCCCTTGCCTTTGGCCTTTGACCTCTTAGGACGTGAGACGGCTGACAGCAGGCCAGAGGAATTCCTCACGTCCTTTTCCTCCGTCTTGTGTTTTGTCTTTCCTGCATTGTCAAAGCCCGGATTCACTTACGCCTCTTGGCCCTGAGCTTGGGGTATCCAGCAGTTTCAAACAAGGAACTTATACATACAAATCATGCGAACTTGCACTTTTGCTGTCCCAGCCCACTGAACTACACTTTACCATCCAGTATTATCTTAGGAAAGATTATCCTTTACAAGTCATCCAGTATACACACTTAAAAGACATGACTCTTCAAGGGTTGTTGTATAAAGTCAGTGCTTCTATTTGGAACCACAAGTCCTATATAGAACAATTTCATACTTAAACTGTTCTTCAGATTGGTGTGGAATGTGTTGTATAAGGTTCTATATACAAACTTCTTGAAAATGGTTCTGTATAGCACCAAAAACGGTTCTGCTGTTATTACAAGCATGGCATTGTAACAATAGTAGAACCTTTTTTGGTGCGATATAGAGCCATTATTAAAAAGGTTTGTATAGAACCATGTGTAGCACACTGTCCTGCAATCTGAAGAACAGTTTCACCATTTAAGCATGAAGTGGTTCTGTTCATAACCACTGCCTTTACTAAAGAACTCTCGAAGAAACATCTTTCTTTAAACGTGATTATGACAAATGTACGTTTCAGTTGTGTCGCACATTGTCAGCTCTGTTACTTTCCACAAGTCACATGTTCAACCAGAAGTCACCTAAGATCAGGATGAAGGAAAAGTTTGATCTCTCATTTTTTTAATTCTTTGTTTCCATTGATACTGTGATATTGACTAAGATCACTTTGAACCCACAACCCCAAGTTATAGACTGAGAGCAAATGATGAATTTAGTTTTATATTCTTCTTATTTTTTATTCATTATTATATTATTTTTAGTCTTTAAGATGCATTTAGCATGGTTGCTAGTTAACCACATTTTGTGTGTTTACAAATTCTAAGCTAAAAATAGCCATTATGCATTTTCAGCAAAGAAACTCTGTAAACAAAGAGATATTGTTGTCTGAGATTGATTAACATATTTAAAATGTTTATGAATGGTTAAATGCATGTTTTCCTAGATTCAATACTTTAAAAAAATATTAAAAAGTTCAATTTTTAAGAGTTACATTTAGCCATTTAGCCTGTGACTGTGGGGCCTTGCTATCCTGTCGCTGTTACTCTACAAGCTAACTGTTATCAGAAACGGAAGTGTGTCTGTCCAAAGAGATGAGTGGTGCCTCTCTCTCTCTCTCTCTCTCTCTCTCTCTCTCTCTCTCTCTCTCTCTCTCTCTCTCTCTCTCTCTCTCTCTCTCTCTCCCCCTCTCTCTCTCTTTGTAGCACTAACAAGCCCTGCTCAGGCTCCAGTGAAGCGAGAAATTATAACCTCTCTGAGAGGGCTGCTGTAGATAAGACTGTAGTGTGTATGTGTGTGACGCTCCTCCACTCACAGAGGGATCAGATAAGCGTCAGTCCCACGGCAGGCCGCCACTGCTCAGTCCTGCCTCTCTATGGAGAGTTATGTCTAATCCCCACGCCTTTGTATTCACTTGCAAATCCTCCTGTCAACATAAATATGTATTAGACCCTCCTCAGACAGTGCTCAATAACTGCTATATAGATTTGATCAGATTTGGGCCTTTCTGACTCGTTTTCACCATTGTGTCAGCTGGTGTGGATCCTGGGAAGCATTTAAAGATTGATTTATTATTTATTTATTTAGCAGTCATACCCACATCATGATGGGTTGTCATGTTTGCTTTAGAGCTTCAGTTGTTCTGCAGTATTTAGCCTTATAAATTAGGACCTGTGTTATATATAATGGGGTTTATAAAAGTATGTAAACTACATTATGTTGTATATATCATTTTTGAACTATTGCTCTACAACAGATTTCTCTGTTTATTCGGTGATATTTTCAGTGGAATTTTAATGACATACGAATTTGATTTTAGGGTCTATGTTGGTCTGAGCTGATTATGTGAACTTCTTAGCATGTCACTAAGTGGCAGAGTACAATGAAACAAGTCATTACCACCAACCAAATTCCCTAGAGGCTAGTCAAGTACATGGTGCATTTATTCTAAGTGCCAGATCTTACTAGGCGGTGTTTTTACGAGCTGGTAACATGTGTATAATGGCTATAATCCCTCAAAAGCTGCAGTCGGAGGCTCAGTACACCCCAGTGAGGCAGTGAGCCTACGCTGAACACTTATAAATCCCACCACTGCCAGCAATGCCTCTGCTAATCCCAGTCCTGCACCGTAGGCCCTCTCAGCCCTCTCAGCCCTCTCTGCCCCCTCTGCCTTCTCCTTTTGGCAGACGAGCCCAAATCAAGCTGTCAATTACAGCCGTGTGTTTATGGAAATTACATGTTTGTTAACATGCGGGGGGAAATGTGCTCTATGCTTGAGCAGCACAAGAACCCAGAACAACTTCTCTCTCTCAAATCACCTCTCAGCTGAGGCAGTAGGTGAGCTGAATCAGATCACTGACTAGGAGGGCAATTTAATATACAATTACTTTAGAATACAGAGAGAGAGAGAGAGAGAGAGAGAGGAAGAATGAGACAGCCAGGACAGAAAACTTTGTTTTGGGTCTTTGATGTTGGGTCAATATGTATTCTGTGGGGTCTTTAATAATTATTTGACACCTCAAGATTATTTCAGCACATTTTATTATTGTGACAGTGGTTATGACATATTTTATTTTTTATTTATTATATTTTACTCTAATAAAATGTGCCAGGACATTTGCACAGGCCACATTTTTTGTTTTACGGCTCATATTATACATAATTCAGGAAATAAACAGTAAGTGTGCATTAAAATGTGCAGAAATGAGCCACTGTAGAGTATGTGTTAACCTATTTTCACTTCAAAAATCAACAAAACATGTCATTTGCCCAGGGGCACCCAAACAGGTGTAGGTCCCAGTAAATCAGTAATGATGTTTTTCTAAATTCTAATCTTTTTGCTACTTACTCTGTAAAACATTTTCAGATGAAGTATCTCATGAAGTCTTGAGTTCCTTGAGAGTAAATTAGCATTATTAATATAGCATTCATAGAGTAAAAACCGTCCCGCTGGAAGCACAGAAATAACTATATATCTGTATCTCCAAAACAGTAGGTTTACAAGAGGATAATTTCCACACAAAATAAAGGGCAACTGCTATGCTCAAAAGATGCAGAAAAAAGCCAACAAAAATACCTGGACGGTAGAAAAATGCTGAGAAAACCAACGTGACCAACGTCTATCAGATGTTACAGTACAGGACAAAATAGATAACACTGCGCTACATTGGTACAGCAGTTATTTAACCAAAGTATTAAGAAAACTGAATGCTTTCTGCAAGGTTATGATTAAATATCACTGATTTTCAGATGTCGTATATATCATGTATGTGTATTCACAGTTTGACAAATCAAAACAACAAACAGTTTAAAACTATGCTGTTAAAACTATTATGGTCCAAGTTGGCTAATAAATTTTAATTATAACTGTTCTTATGTCCATAATATCACATTTAACAGAACTGTATACAATTAGCCTTAATTTCTACTTCAAGTTATTAAGGCACAACATTAACCTACTTATTGTGCTATTGTAGATTAATGGTTGTTGATTCGAAAGCATGTCAGGTTTCTAAGACTGATGTGCATGTAAGCAGGTGCACAGATTTGTAACTTGAAATTTGACTTGTTCAGAGTTGGCTGTGGGATTTGTAGTGTGATGTTAGTTTCAAGATAGCAAAAGGGTATATTCACTTTCCCACACTGGTATTAATACTATTTATGGCAGCTCTACCTGAACTTTAAAACTAATCCATTATGTACTTGGCTACATTTGGCATTACAGCCCCAAACACTGGGTTTCAGCATTTACAGCCAGGTTCAGTCTGTTCTGTCCATGTGAACTAATACTTAAAATAAGCTAGTTCTGCTGCTGCCTGGATGCAAGTTATGTGATACTACAAAAGTGATACTTAATCTACACTAAACACCAGATTGGAAAGTAAATTAATGTGCATATTATCTGCATTCTTCTCCAGAGAGGAAGTCACAATCTTTTCTCACTTGTACAATTTGTGTCTGAAATGTTATGCAACATATATTATTATTAAATGAAATATTGTGCAACAGTTTATTTCACAGCACAAGCCATTTGGTTAAGAAAAAAACTTTCAGTGCAAAGAAACTTTAAGCATGCAAATGGTTCTTTAAGTGTTCATGGTTCTATATAGAACCATTGTCTTTGCTGAAGAACCCTGGAGGAACCATCTTCTTTAAGAGTGTGTGAAACACTCCATTGGGCTAACTACCTACACTTGCAGTCTATGGATTCCTGTTCTAGCTAATCATTTGGTTTACTCTTATAACACATTGAGGCTTTGTGTTTTTGGATAGACAGGGATGCTCTCTTGCATTTCTGGCAGGACACATCTTGGATTTGGGCTGGTTAATGTGGTGGCATAATTATATACTTTGCCAAAATCCTGGGGAAAAACCCATTCCCTTGTTAAAGAAACATTTTGTGCTTGTGGTGTCAGCCTCTGACAGCATGTTTTGATTTGGGGCTCATTCTGCCCTCCTGAGTCTGTGACGATGATAGTTTTCTGCTTATGCACCCACTCATTAACATTATGCTGACACCAGTGAATCTGACTGGCTAAGAGAGTGAGGCTCGCTGTTCGGTCTAACTGTGCTTAAAGCTGTCAGGATGAATTTGCCACACAACAACCTTATATCTATATGCACATGTGCACGTGTGTGTGTGTGTGTGTGTGTGTGCGTGTGTGTGTGTGTGTGTGTGTGCGTGTGTGTGTGTGTGTGTGTGTGTGTGTGTGTGTGTGTGTGTGTGTGTGTGTGTGTGTGTGTGTAAATTACCATTCAAAAGTTTGGAATGGGCCTCATTCACCAATATCTTCCTAAGGTTTTTCTTAAATTTGTTCTTGAGAAAAGTCCTAAAAAATATCTGCGTCAGATTCATGACGTGTTCTTAAACCTCAGAATTGTTATCTTTTTGCTGTTGCGTGTGTGTAGATTCAGTTCTTCCCAAAGAACAAATCCCAAATAAGAAAACACTGGTGAATGTCAGAATTTTTGTGAGAACTGTGTAAGTGGGTTTTAAGAAGAAATTTCTTCTTGAGAACAGTTGGTAAATGAGGCCCAATGGTTTTAAACACATACAACCAATTTGGCTGCAGACAATGTAAAATTCCAAATAAAGTTTTTGGTGCCCCTGGTCGAACTGCATGTTTTGTTGATATTGGAAGTAAAATGTCTATGCATCTTCTACAGTGAACACAACCTCTACACAATTAAATGCATAATTACTATTTATTTTTAAACATGAAATATTGGTGGGGTGGGGGGTGGATATAAAAAGTTGCCATAGTTATGACCCATTTTGTTCTGTATACTTTATTTAAATGAATAATTATTACTTCAGCAGAGATCAAATTTCAGTACATAAGATATGAACATTGAAAATTACAGTGCATTATTTATCTTGTAATAACTTTTTTTTTCACACTATTCCTGAAATATTGAATAAAACAAAAAGAAAAAAAATCTATTTGGTAGATAGTCAATGAAATATTTAAATCCACCTTACAAAAGTTACTTTGCATAAAATAACAAAAAATGTTAATATAGTAAGTGATTTCAAAGTTTTAAACAGAAGAGTACTTCTGCTATGTATATATGTGAAAAAGTCTTGGAACCTCAGTGACGTATAGTACTGAAGTTTGGGTGTCTCTGTTCAAAAGTTTGTAATATTTACAAAACTGTAAAATCTACTGTGTTAGTGATATTGTCATTGTTTTTTCACACCATCTGATAACTACAATTTCCTTTACATTATGTGAATATTTCATGATGAATAAACAAATAGAAATAACACAAAAGCACTAAAATCACACATTTGATGATTTGAAGTTTTGTTTGAGCAGCAATGATATAAAAATATTTAGACAGCTCTAACATAATGCTATAAAAATGAGAAATTCTAGATGTTTCCAGAATAATTAACAGATCTGTATGTGATTACATAATATCTGAGAAAACTAAACAGCACTGAGAATGATGTTCATACAAAATTCATACTAAAATTCATTAGTATGATAATCATATTAAAACCATTAAGGATTTATAATATTACTTATATCTCAAAATTATTTATTTTATTATTATTTACATCCTGATGTTCCCCAAATGCTTGAAATAAATAAATAAATAAAAACTTGCCTGGTATAAATGACACCACTCTGAAAATATTACTAATTTTTCATCATCAAGAAAACAGCAGAAACATATTTAACTAAAAATTATGCAAAGCGTCAACAAATAAATATCATTAAATGATATTTAAATAATGAAAATAAATATTAGTACTAAGTGTGTCCCCCACCACTTTGTCTTTATTACAGCTTCCATTCTTTTTGTGAGAAATCTGCAGAGCCATTTTTCCACACCTCCACATCTTTTGACTTCAAATCTGAAGCAGGAATGGAGTTTGATTTTCTCCTCTCTATCAAAGATGACAGCATTAATGATTTTCTGATGGTGGAAGTTCTGGTGTCCTAACAGGTCTTACAATGTTGTTAGAAGGAAGTTAAAAGGATTTTCTTTTAAGATTTTTTGTACCTTTGACTTTCCTCATTTTTAAGCTAGTGAATTATTTTATATGTAATATCTACACAACATGTCCTGATGACTGAACAACTTGATCTTAATTTTACCTGAAAATTAACTTAATGGATGGTGGTCTCAGACTTTTGCACATTACTCTGTATAGAAAACTTATAACTGAATAAAATAGCAGAACTATTAGTACAACAGGTGATTTCTGAGTAAAGAGCGAGGAGATAAAGCTGTTTCCCACCTCAGCTGAATCACCTGTCAGAGATGATCACAATACCCTGAAGAGCACACTGTGCACTGAAACTGTCATCACACAATTGCTCAACCTACTACAGCTGCACCAACACACACCCACACACACCCACACACACACCCACACCCACACACACACACACACACACACACTCTCTCTCTCTCTCTCTCTCTCACGCACACATTATTTCAGCTGCTGTATGTTCAACCCAACCACCCCCCACCCGTGATCTCTCTGCTTTATGAAAAGATAAAGATCTGAGTGATCTCCGCTGGGGTCTTTGTATTCATGTCAGGTTCAATTTTTCCGTCTACCTGAATGTGTTTCCTAAAACGTTCATGTGCCTTTATATTCATCTTTTTTTTTCAGCTTTACATGTTGAAACTGTTCACAGAGACGTACATGATGTACATGACAGCCATGAATATAACATCACCTTTTGTTCTTTTTCTTTCATTGTATCTCAGCGGAGTTTGCATGTTTAAAGATGAACAAGTCTACGTTTCATGGATTGATCAAATTAGTCAAGTGTGATTTAAATAATGCATAAAACAAAGGAGCACACTCAGAAGTGTGAGTGGAAATGGTACAGCTTGCCTCATAGATGATGCCTCATTGATGCCCTTTATTAACCAAAATACATTAAAATAAATCTTATTGATGGAGAGAGGCTGTGTCAAAAAATGGAAAATTTCTTTTTCACTAGAAAGTAGAACAATAAAATTTAAATGTATTTTGTTTACATGACATCTATAGCACGTTCTGAGGAATATGAACAAAATGTTTCAAATAAAATACTGTTTCAGATTTATATTCAGAGAAATTGAGTGATCTTATTGCCTACTTTGGGCAGCTTAGTTTTAAAAACATGTTAAACTTACCCAGCTGTATGGACACTGTAGTTTAATCTAGCTAGCTCTTACTGTTAGTCATTCACGAGTTTTAACACAGTGCTATATTACAGCTGCCTAGACAGTAATAATATATGTGTGCATCCTGTTACCTAACGCGCACAACTTAGAAATAAAAGAAAAAAGAAACACTTTCACAGTACAAAGACAGTCTTCAGTGTGAAGAGGATGTTGCTATAGGACTGTGAGAACAGAAGTGAAGGTTTGCTCTGCTTGCACCTGTTTAACCACAAAAAATTCTGTTACAAAATTCTGTTACAAACACTCATCCACAAGACAGTTCATTGTCATTTTGTCTTATTGCCAGGCAAAGAATGCAGCTGTCCTCTGCTGCATCCCCATAAATTTGTAACGTAATAAACTCCCATCTAATTGACATGTACACAATTAGCCTGATTGACCTTAGTCTCGACCCATTAGCACTGAATCAGAGTAATGCATTTACACTACAGTGCAGTCCAGAGAATACACAACCAAAGTGGAATGTAGCACAACATAGATTACTTATTTTATCATCCCCCTTTATTAATTCTTATAAAACAAAACCCAATTATTTCTTCTTATTTATTTATTTAGTTTATTTAATTCAGAATACACCGTTAAACTCTACAAACGTGCTGCCCTATAATGTCAGTCTAGATCTTGAGAATATTGAAACTGCTGCAGAGAGGCTGGAATTGTTTTTTTTTTTTTTTAACTGTTGTCTTGACTTGTGCTTTGAACCCTTTGCCTGTATTTTGGATTTTGCTCTTTTGTCTTTGCCCTTTTGCTCTGGTTGCCTGTATGTCTTGTCTTCTCTGGTTTTTGACTCTTGTTTGGTTTTTGGATTCTGACTTTGGATTTGCCCTAAGACTGTCTTTCTATTTGACACCTCTCTCACTAAACAGACTTTTGTTTTTAAGATCTGTGAGCATCTACTTGTGTTTGTGCAGTGTTACAGAATACCTTGCCATAACCAAGATGGCGGATCTGAGAGAGCTCCACAGTACCATCAACAAGGTCATAATCAGCTGTTTGAGTCGCAGTCTGGGACTGTTGGAAATCTTACTCATCAGCAGTTAGAACAACACAATCCATTTCTGAAAATTGCTTCTGATATTAAATCTCTGTTCTCCTAGCTAAGTCAGTTGGTGCCTAAATCCTTGACTTCCTCGACTCCCATAGAAAACAGCACAGTACCAGTACCAGCTCCTAACCCTGAGGACCATTATCTGGTGAGCAAATATAAATACAACAGTAGTCCTAATTTGTGTAAAGGATTTTTGTTACAATGCTTACTGTATATTTCAAACTCTCCAGCTAGTTCTGACCACCTGTGTATTGCCTTCTGATTTTCAGACTTACTGGTAAAGCTTTAGACTGGGCCACAGCTATCTGGCCTTCTGTGGATCAGAGCACTTATGCAGATTTTTTACAGAGCTTTAGGGCTGTTTTTGATCACCCTCATGATAGGTGTTCCCAAGGAGAACTATTATCCCACATTTGCTAGGGCTCATGTTCTGTAGCAGATTATTCTTAAATTCCATTAAATAAGTGGAATTTAGAACTTTAGCAGCTGTTAGAGGCTGGAATGAGCCTGCACTTATAGTGACTTTTTCGTAATGGCCTAAATTCTGAAGTTCTGACTGAACTTGCCTGTAAGGATGGTGGACTATCATTGGACAATCTCATTACACTCGCCATTCGTTTGGATCAGTTAAAGCAGAGTTCCAAACACAAGGTACATCGTCTCGCTACACGTCATACCATACAATGGACCTGTCCTTCACCCGAACCATTGAAACCTTATGTCTCAATCACTGAGCTTATGCAAGTGGACACCTCCAGTCAGTCCAAGGAGTAGCACTTATGCAGGCTATAAGGGAGTCTGTGCTTATACTGCAGAGAAGTGGGTCATGTTCTACATGATTGTCGCCTCTGTCCAAACAGACCTCAGGCACCACTCCCAGGAAAAATATGGTGAGTGGTCAAAAACCTACCATGATTAGTAAATCCATTCTGATTCCTGTTACCTTGTTCTGTCAGAATGCTTCTGTTGTCATTTCAGCCTTAATCGACTCAGGAGCCCAAGGCAGCTTCACCTAAGCTGGTCTGCTGAACCAGTTGGGAATTGCCCACACTGTTTGGTCTGTCAGCTGTGGATGGGGGATGTAATGGACTAGGGGTTGTAACTCTTAAAACATGTATTGTCAAAATGAACATTAGTGCTGAGGACTTTTCTTTTTTGTACTTAATACCACTGACTATGCTGTGATTTTAGGTCTTTCCTGGCTGAGAACACATGATCCCAATATCCCTAACATATCCCTAACATTTGTGATAATTCTACATCTGTGGAGAGTCCTGCTGTAAATATACAGATTAACATTCCCCTGAATATGCTGATCTGGCTGAGGTCTCAAAATGAGGTCACGAAATTGCCACCTCATAGAGACTATTGAACTTCTTGATAACCAAGTACCTCCCAAGTCTCGTGTTTATCCTCTCACTTAGACAAAGGAGGTCGCCATGGAGGAGTATGTGCAGGAGGCCCTGGATCAAGAGTTCATTCGTCCCTCCACATCCCCTGCAGCTGCAGGATTCTTCTTCATGCAGAAGATTGATGGAGGACTTTGTACTTGTATTGACTATAGAGGGTTGAACAATATTACTAAAGTCTATCCTTATCCCCTTCCTTTAGTGCTAGTTGTTCTGGAGTAGTTGCAGGGGGCCAAGGTTTTTACTAAGCTTGACCTACATAGTGCATACAATTTGGTCAGGATCAAAAAAGGGTGATGAATGAAAAACTGCTTTTCTCACCACTAGGGGGCACTATGAGTATCGTGTTATGCCTCTGAAACGTCCCCTCTGTGTTCCAATCATTCATTAATGATGTGCTCAGGGACATGTTCGGAAGATTTGTGATCGCATATATCTGATATTTTGATTTACTCACCTGACTTTATTGCACATGTGTCAGTACTTGGCAAACCTGTTGGACATCTTCTAGAGAATCAGTTGTGCATGAAAGGTGAAAAATGTTTCTGAAACTTCTGTTCTGTATCTTCTAAGTTATGTCATAAGCACTGATGGTGTTTTCATGGATGATAAGGTGTCTGCAGTGATTAATTGGCCTGTGCCCACTACAGTGAAGGAATTGCAACATTTTATTGGGTTCGCAAACTTTTACTATGGGTTCATTCATAACTATAGCACTGTTGCTGCCCCACTCACTGCTTTGTTGAAAGGGGGTGCTAAGAGATTGTTATGGAATACCCAGGCTGAGACTGCTTTTCAGCAGCTGAAGAGTACTTTCACATCAGCACCTTTGTTGAAACACCCTGATCCCTCTAAACCTTATGGTGTTGAGGTTGATGCTTCTAATGTGGGGGTAGGGACTGTCTTGTCTCAACATTATGGTGAACCTACTAAACTGTACCCTGTTGCCTTTTTTCCCATAAGCTGAACAAAATTATGCTATAGGAGACCATGAGTTGTTGGCTGTAAAGTTGGCCTTTGAAGAATGGCAGCACTGGTTGGAAGGTGCTCAGCATTGAATATCTACATTCCGTAAAATTGGTCTCTGCTCTTCTCAAGGTTTCAGTTTACCATTATGTATCGTCCGGGTTCGCATAATACTAAAGCTGATGCTTTCTCATATCCATGACAGTGAGGGTGCAGAGTCTGGTGCAGCAGAGGCTGTTCTAGAAACAGATATAATAATTGCTCCTATTCGATGGGAAATATATTTGTCAATTTCTGAATCTAACAATCGCAATGTGCTGCCCACCTTGTACCTGAGTCACAAAATTAGTGCCTGCTTTGTTTCACGACCATCTCGTTACCTGGGTTCATTCTTCCCTGACCTCAGGTCATCCGGGAGAGACCTGCACTTACCAGTTGTTGGCATCAAAGTACTGGTGGGAAAGCATGGTCGCTGATACTGATCTGCCTATATCTGATGGTTACACTATTGTCTTAACTGTGATAGATCGATTTTCCAATGGTGTACGCTTCAAACCATTCATTCAGCTATCTAATGCTCTACAAATGGCTGAATGTCTGTTTAACCTTGTGTTTTATTTGTTTGGTATCCCTGATAATATTGTGTCTGATAGAGGCACTCAGTTTACCTCTCAAGTGTGGAGAGTGTTCATGGAGAGATTGGGGATCACAGTTAGTTTAACCTCTGGTTATCATCCCCAGTCTAATGGCCAGTGTGAGAGAGCAAACCAGGAACTAGGTAAGTTTCTGAGACTGTATTGTCATAACAACTAACATGAAAGGCACAGATACTTACCATGGGCCAAAATTGCTCAGAATTCTCTTATCAGTTTGACCACTAAAATCACTCCATTTCAGCGTATGTATGGTTACCAGCCCCCTCTTATCCCATGGACAGTCAATCCCTCTGAGGTTCCTGCTGTAGAGTCCTGGATGTCTCATAGAGAACAGGTTTGGGAGGAGACCCATCAATGGATCAAAGCTGATCAGCGACATGGTGACACTTCTTCTTACTCCATAGGAGACCAAGTATGGCTTTAGACCAGAGACTTCCAGTTTCTGAGGGAAGTAAAACAACTTCTACCCAAGTATATTTGTCCTTTCTAGATAAAGTTAACAATGTTACATACAAGTTAGACTTACCTGCTCAGTAACAAGTATATAATGCTTTCCATGTGTCTTTGTTTAAGCCCGTAGTCTCTGGTCCACTGGATGAGGTCACACCCAACGCCAGTTCCTCACCTCCTGTGGTTATGGAGGGTGCACCCATCTATGCTGTTCGACAGCTCCTGGACTCTCATAGGCGTGGAGGGGGCCTGCAGTACCTTGTGGACTCGGAGGGGTTCAGAACGGAGGAGAGGAGTTGGTCACCGGCGGATGACGTTTTGGATCCAGCTTTGTCGGAGGAGTTGGAGGAGTCATCCATCGTGCCCCGTATCGCATTGCCATGGTTGTCCTCGTATACAGTCTTCCAGTCCTTTCGGTGGTCATCGGCAAAGCCGTCTAACTTTGATCCCTGCGAACTATCAAATTATAGACCTCGATTTCAAATCTCACCTTTGTATCAAAGTTCTTGGAAAATGTTGTGGCAAAACAATTAAGTTCCTATTTGCATTGAAATCATATACATGAAAAATGCAGTCTAGTTTTAGGCCACATCATAGTACAGAGACAGCACTTGTGAATATTGTAAACGATCTTTTATTATTCTCTGCCCAAGAAAATGTGTCTTTGCTAGTCCTTCTTGATCTTAGGGTGGCATTTGACATAATAGGCCACTCAATATTATTAGATAGTGTCACGCTTCCGGGTTCTCCAACCTTGCCTAGCACGCTCTAGGACTCCATTACCCATGAGTCCAATCCTGATAATTTCACCACCTTCTCCAATCACACACATCTGTCTCATTCTCAGTTGCCTGAATTCTAATGTGATTCACTTGTGCCTGTTTGGTCTCAGAGCTTAAATAGTTGTTGGTTTGTTCTCATTTTTCTCCTCATCTGAGTTATTGCCCTTCGCTGGACTACTGAGCGTTTGCTACTGTTGTCTTGACTCATGTTTTGAACCCTTTGCCTGTATTTTGGATTTTGCTCTATTGTCTTTGCCCTTTCGCTCTGGTTGCCTGTATGTTTTGTCTACTCCGGTTTTTTGACTCTTGTTTGGTTTTTGAATTCTGATTTTGTATTTGCCCTAAGACTGTCTTTCTATTTGACACCTCTCTCAGCAAACAGACTTTTTTTTAAAGATCCATGAGCATCTACTTGTGTTTATGCAGTGATATAGATAGACTAGAAAACCTTGTAGGGGTAACAGGAATAATGCTTTCCTGGTTCAGATCTTGCCTCACTGATCGCTATCAGTTTGTTAATGCAAACAGTGAATCATCTGTCAAAAGTACAAAAGTATAGTGTTCCACAAGGCTCTGTTTTAGGACATATATTGTTCACATTATATATGCAACCACTGGGCACCATTATCAGTAAAGACGGCATCAATTTCCATTGCTATGCTGATGTCAGTTTTATATTTTAATAAATAAATAAATAAATAAATAAATAAATCAAGCAAACAAGATGATAAAATTCAACTTTATAAAAGTTTATAAAAGGCTCTATAAAAGACTGGATAGTCAAGTAACTTTCTCCTACTTAACTCAGATAAACAGAGGTTTTGCTTCTTGGTCCAAAAGCTGTTAGAAATAACCTGTCTAATTTAACACAAACTTTATAGTTTCTCAGTTGCATCAAGTTCATATGTAAAAAAATCACATATAATGAATATTACTAGAATAGCCTTCCTTCATCTCAGCAATATTGCTAAATTAACTCTCTACAGGATGTAGAAAAGCTAGCTCATGCATTTATTATCTCAAGGCTAGATTACTGTAATGCCCTGCTGTCTGGATGTTCCAGCAAAAGTGTTAACAAGCTTCAGCTAGTCCAGAACGCTGCAACCAGAGTCCTCACAAGAACCAAAAAGTTTGACCATATCAGCCCAGTTTTATCAACCCTACACTGGTTGCCAGTAAAATTCAGCATTGATTACAAAATTCTTTTACTGACATATTGTAACACTGGGGAGCGAGGAGGCGGACACATACACTGTTATTGTGGGCAAATCCAAAATCAGGGTCAAGACAGTCCAGGGTCATAGAGCCAACACGGATAGAACGGGAGGCAGACATGAGGAAATGAACACTGAATCAAACCACACCAAACAATCAGAACATCTAACATCAAACATGATCAAACAGGACATCCAAACAGTTCAAACAAAGACCATTAACCAGATGGGGGGAAAACACAGGCTTTAAATACATAAGGGTAAACGAGGAACAAGTGGAAACACAGGTGGAGACAATCAGGGGTGGAGTCATGAAACCAGGGGGCTGGACTAAAAACCAAAACAAACGCACATGGACTGGACTGGGAGGGCCAATCATGACACATATAAAGCTCTAAACAGGACTCGCCCCTCAGTGCCTGAGTGAAACTTCTCTCATATTAATGAACCATTACGCCTACTTAGATCACAAGGTGCTGGCTTGCTAGCAGTACCTAGAATGAATAAAGTTACATCAGGGGAGAGAGCCTTCTCATACAAAGCCTCCCAGCTTTGGAATAATCTTCTAGTCAGTGTTCAGGACTCAGATATAGCGTCAGTCTTTAAGTCTAGGCTAAGAACTTACTTGTTTAGTCAGGCCTTTGGTAATTAGTTTTCCCTGTTAGATAAAAGGTGCAGATCTGGGGTTTCATGGACCTAGAGTATTATGGTAAACTGGGAGTGTTGGTGCTGTCGTCCCGCTGCTCTCACACGTTCACTCAAGTTTGCTGATGGTGAGCGGAGGGGCACTGACATCTCAGGGAGACCTCATCTCTCTGTTACCGTTCTGGTTTCTCCCTTTTAGTTAGGCTGTAATAATTAGATCTGCCGGAGTCTGTGCTGCACTCTGTTAATACTGTAATCTGTGAACAGTCACTCATTACAGAACTAACTCTCTGTGTGTTTTCATTTTCTTTGCCAAGTTGAACAGCCTGCCCATCCTGTGTGGTCTGATGCTATTGCTTCTTCTGCCTTGATCAGGTGCCCCACTGCTCGCCAGCCTTCTGGACCAGTTTCACCAACATTGAGCTTCATGTTGTACAACACTGTACAACCTCACCCTCATGAACTGACCCTCCTGATGATGTTGCTGCTGCATAACTAAAACTAATCTAATTAATCATTGCTCCACCTGTTTTTTCCCATTTTGTATTATAATATTTTATACTAATACTGTTTGCTATGCGGTGTCGACCAGAGGTGGAATGGTTTCCCGTTTAAGTCTTGGTTCTCTTAGGTTTTTTTACTCTTGCTCTTAGGGAGTTTTTTCATACCACTGTCGCCATTGGCGATGCTAATGAGGGCTGGATTTTTCTGTAAAGTTGCACCTGAGGCCTGTACAAGTCCACGAAATTCCTGTGTTATATGTGGTGAAAGAAAAGAAGTAAAAACATTGTGAATGAGAGGAAATTAAAGATTGTGCACTACTTGTGTAGCAGAGCAGACTCAATTCTTGAGTTATGAGAACACTATGTACACACTGTCATTTTGGGTGCAGAGAATATCTATTTACATTTTACATTCATTCATTTAGTAGACACACGTATGAAGAGCAACTTCGAAAATGTTCAAACTGTGGACACAAAGTACCCTGGGATAATTAAAGAATACATGACCCAAAGGACAGAAGCCCTATGATGCCTTGATGTGGTTAAGTAAATAAATAAGAAATGTAGGATCAATTAAGTGCAATTTATTGTTTCTCATATACCCATTCATTCCCATGTCATTCATCATATTTATCACATCTTGCGCTTCACTGACATTAAAAGACAGTGATGTAGTCCTCAGGGAAAAAAACAGATATAGTATAAATCTGCATCAGCCCAACACAGTCAATAAATAAATTTACTGAAAGACAGTTATTCATTAGTTATGCAGTATTTGGGTTTGCTTTGCTGTGGCAATGAGTCAGAGATCCACAAGCTCATGTAAACAACTTCTCTCTTCCCTCTTTTTTCTGTCCATTTTTGACTGGGCACAGCATAAAAAAAATGAAAAAGAAATGGTCATACTTGAAAACTTAATTGTTTTCAAAAACTATATGTATATTTTTATCCTGACATCAGCAATCAGTGACAGACTTCTTGTTTATAAACGTTTATGAATTTTGGCCTTATCTTGAAACCATAGTCTGTCTCTGAAATGCTGCTGGTTTAACAGAGCTGACATTAGCAAACCTTACCCAAAGGTTAGATAATGTGTCATGCTACTAGTACTCTAGACAAGTACACCATGCTAATATTTATCAGAATGAACCTTCACAGGAGTTTTTAACCACAAGAAGTGTATTTTTACCTCAGATCATATTGGCATGTCTGTAATTGACTGCAGACTCCAACATGGTCTAATTAACTAACTATCTAAATAAATAAATGCAAAAATAAATAAAAATAAACAAATAAGGAAAGAAATACATAAATCAATGCCTGACAGAAAAAATCAATAAATAAATAAAAATAAATATGAGACATACTGTGACAAAATTTCATGATGAACAGACCAACACAAATGTCAAAAATTACTTGGAAAATGTATTTCCCCATTTACTTTCAATAAAAAATTACTATTTTTCCTTGTCCTGTAAAGTTACATGGTTTTGCTCCAACAGCAGCAAAAGGTCAATCAAAAAATGTGAGCAGAAGTATTGAAATCATATTCCTTCGAATTCATATTTCTGATTTTATTTATTTATCTATTTATTTGTGTCTGTTTTTCTTCCTCCAGTCTATGCTAATGAGATAGGCAACATGTTATGCTCAGCAACTAAAGAGCAGGTCGACAAAATTCCAAAGAAAAGTCCAAGAAAATTCCAATATGGCAACCATCATGTTTTCCAAGATTTTGCTGACCAACCATTGGATTCCTGAATTTATTTGTTTCTGTTAAATGACAAATAATGCAGTTATACAGCATTATCAGATAATTCAAGTTTAATTAATGACCAAGCTATTGCAATCCCTACAGCAGGGACATCTGCAGCTGCCCAGTCGAGTGCAGTTGTTTGAATCTGCACATCCAGTCAATGACAGGTTGTTAAAGATGAATATTACAGAAATTAACAAACAAACAAAAGTTTATTTTTTCTTTTACTTTTGTATGTACACAATGTATTTATTTATTTGTAATCTTTTGCTACTCATTTATTTATTTGTTTTTTTGTATAATATGTGTTTAAAATGTATTTAATGTATTTTTAAAAATCTAAAAAGTGCATTTGTAGTAATCAGTATGTAGAAGCCTAGTAAAAGTTTCAGTGTATGGCATATATACGCCCGACTGTAGATATTATAATGTTTATCAATGTTCTCTCCTCTGGCTAATGGGCCAGTAATGTGTGGACACTCACTTGGACTCACAGTCGCTCCCCAGATGTAGAAATGTTTTGCATCAATAAATCGAGAAAAAAAAAAAGAATGTGTACATGAGGCAGCAGATTGGGTTTAACAAGCCAGATGGGTTGTAATTGTCTGATCAATATAATGTTTGTGAACTTTTATGCCTTTTATTATGGTTTGTTTTGCTTCTGTATTTTTCAGCCTGCAGATTCCAGCATTTCTCCCTGGGGAGAGCCAGCATGTCACCCATGTGTCCATTCACACCCAGGCAGGCACACTCACACAGCCCCCATGTAACTAAAGCATGATGGCTGCCATGCCAGGCCGGTTTTTAGTGCCCACCCTGGAGGACTGTATCCCATGGCACTATGCCAACATATGGCTAATGTGTCCACTAACAGAGGCAAAATGTGAAGGAGTTATTTTATGTTTTTCAGAATGAAACAGTCCACATTGTGTATTATGCCATACTCAGGTTAACCCTGTAAAATCTCAGGCTTATTACATACTAGGGCTTATTATTCAGTTACTACAAAGACTTCAGTGCAATCTTGCTGAGCTATTCCTTTATAGATGTGTGTAATAAAACTTTGGGCCTGCCCATTTGAAGCATTAATGGCCTGAACAGATCTGTAATTTTGAAAAGAAAAGATTTCTATTCAGTTCACCAGCAGTGCATATACAGACTAGTGTATCCGCAAAGCTTCTGTGCTTGCACATTAGAGTGAAGAAAGGCTAGGTGTACATGTCATTTATATCACATCTGTAAAATGTAGTTATTTCTACCTATAGGCACTGTAGTATATTGCAGTACATCTTTTTATATGTTCAACTAGATGTACTATAACCATTTAATCTATGTCTTTCTCTTACATGAGCAGTTTTTCTCTAAATGTATTTCACAGCAGCAGTTTTTCAGAGTCAACTTCACTATGCCTCTCTCAGTAATAATATGCCTTCTAAAATGTTCTCGTTCCCTGTTTCAGCATAATGATTTCTAGGAAGAGCTGACAGGTTAATATGAGCCTAATACACAGGTATGCATTTCCTGGCTATGATGTAAGATTGCTTTGCATTTTAAGGTAAAGGCAGGCACTCCACTGTAAGTGATTGAAATGTAATTCAGCTTGCCACGTGCATAAGCAATAAACTTTTAAAATAGAAACAAGACTAAATGTTTAATGTTAAAAAGTTCTTACAGTTTTCTTGGTGTGCTGAAATGATTAAATTGACATCAAATTGTTACCACGTAAAACTAAATCATGCTGTTGTTGCATTAATTCATTGCTGCATGTTGCTGTCTTATAACAACAATTACTTTATTGACATATTTGTGTAACTAGTCCATTCTTTTTTTGATTCTTTTGAAAAAAATGAAAGCTTTATGTCTAAAATATCATGCTTTTTCTGATCACATGCATTTCTGGCACAGTTTGTACTTCTATTTTCCTACACACACCACATAGTGAGGTGTGTATATAATTTAGTATTTATAAACAGCATTTCATTTTTTGCTATGATTAAATGCTATAGATTTAGTAAAACATGATAAATATGCCTGTTGCCATATGCAACAGTGGACCTGCAAACTTGTTTTACATTCCAAGTTAATGACTTTATCATCAGTATTACTTCCATACCTTTCTGTCTCTATTATATTTATTTTTTCAAGCCTGGCTGACAAAAGTGGTCAGTGTCCAGTGGCAGTGTATTGTTTCACTCCTATTACATGTGCTGCAGATCTTGTCTCATACAACAAAATGTTGTAAAATAACCCCTTCCTTATGTCATTTTCTCTATAATAATAATAATAATAATAATAAATAAATAAATAAATAAATAAATAAATAAATAAATAAATAAATAAATAAATAAATATAATATAATATAATATAATATAATATAATATAATATAATATAATTTTTTTCATGGACATTTCATGAGTCATGCAGTAAAAAGTAAATAATAACCATGAATGCATTAAAACAGTTGCCTATATGTATTTCAAAGATATGTTCTTGAACTGGATCTTGGTAGAACTGAATACAATCAATACAACTCATCTTTAGCACCAGCGTTCAGGTCCACTACAGTTGCACAGTATTTTCTTTCATTTTAACTTACACAGGCTACCTCTCAGGCTTGAGTCTCTGCCAGGCCCCCTGCAGAAGCGATAGCTCTGTAATGGTACTAGGTGTTGGAGTGTGAGAGGAGTGAAGGGGTTAACCCTCCACTCGGAGCCCGACGGCTGGCTTTGTCACTCCGCTCTTTATGTGCGTAATTGAGTCACTTTAAACCACGCTTTTGTTTCTTTTCTTCGGTGTGTAATGAGTGAGATTGCTCCTCCACGCACCCAATCAGAAATGGCTAATCTGACCATATTGTTTGACAAGTGTGTTCCTTACTGCTCCCAGCTACGGAGATGTAATCTGAAACAATTATGCCAATTCCTTCAGAACAGTATGGTGCAGGTAAGTAGCATGTTTTTCACCTTCTTCAGGTTAAATTCAATGGCCTTTCCATCTCCATCATCTCAAAAGTGAACTTCATGAGTTAGAGGGTAGTTAGTCAAAGTTTGTGAATTACTTCCTTCACGATGGCCTTCAGTGCAGCATTGCTGGTTGCTGTATGTTCATATTTGCCTGTAGTTCCACTAGGAGCCTGTGTTTTTTCAGAAATCTTCAGATTCGCCACCGCTTCTGTGAAGATGAGCTATCTTTAAAAGATCTGTAACTAAGTTTTCTTGTTATATGTTATCTTGTTATATGTCAGATAACTCTGCTGAATTAATAGCCAGTGAGCACATTGTTAATGGCACTAAACAAACAAACTATGACCTTCAGTACTTTAAAACGTCAGTATGAGAAAAAGGCCCAGAAACAGCCTAAGCTTACAGACAAAAAGAAAAAAGGCTCTAACCTTCCCTGGACTCAAGTTCAACACCTCTTTATTGTTTTATGATTTTTTGTTGATTTTCCTTCCTTTTTACTTTGACTTGACTTTCCTTCCTTTTTGTTCTTAGTTATCATCATATTTATCATTATTCAAGTATTTTTCAAAAATCTTTGTAGCAGCTTATAGGTTAGACAAAAACTTTAGTGACACAATGGAAAAAATAATACCATTGTAATAGGCAAAAAACTGAACCTCTACATTGAACGTGATGTCATTATACCTGTTGACAATATTATTTGTTTTTCTGTTTTAATATTGACATATAACATATGAGATAACAATATGATGCTTTGTTTATGCAGGTTTATATTTTGCTGTATATAGGTTTTAACCTCCTGATACTGGTCTCCCTGCACTTGTCAGTCCAAATTGGCACCCCTTCTACATTGTATATCTGCAATATCTACAATTCTACAATTACAGACTGTAGTCCATCTGTTTCTCTGCATACTTTGATAGCCCCACTTTCACCTTGTTCTTCAATGGTCAGGGACCTATTGTTGCACTAGTATGAATGGATCAGGCCACTGATGAAGGACTAGAGGATGACCAACAAAAACTGTGCAGCAGTAGATGAGCTATTGTCTCTGACATTACATCTACAAGGTGGACTGACAAGGTAGGAATGTCTAATAGAGTGGACAGTGAGTGGACAGTGAGTGTTTAAAAACTCCACCAGCACTGCTGTGTCTGATCCACTTGTACCAGCACAACACACACTAACACACCACCATCATGTCACTGCAGTGCTGAGAATGACCCACCATCCAAATAGTACCTGCTCTGTGAGGGTCAATGGAGGTCCTGACCACTGAAGAACAGGGTAAAAGGGGGCTGACAAAGTATGTAGAGAAACAGATGGACTACAGTCTGTAATTGTAGAACTACAAAGTGCACCTATATAGTAAGTGGAGCTGATAAAATAGACAATGAGTGTAGAAACAAGGAGGTGGTCATAATGTTATGTCTGATCGGTGTACATATCAGTTGTCACTACTCATACTACACGCTGTGTAGTATTGTTTTGCACACAAGAGACATTGAAACTTGAAACTGTCTCTGCTTTACTAGACTGGACTGTAACAGCTACACATCTGCCTAATCTGCACTGATAGTAGCTAAGAAATCGTTTAGCCCACATACACGCACACACAGGAAAAGGTAGAGCAGGACTCAAGGTTGTAGAGGACTGCCGCTCACCCGGGCCAGATTTTACTCCCTGTGGAGTCTTTAAATTTTATCACTCCTGGTATTTGTTCTCAATGGCAAATTAACAGCCTTCACCCTGCCATTGGGTTTCCTTTCAGGAGACAAGGCTTAAATTCTCTCTAACTGCCCTGAATTTACTACTTTTCTATTTTTCACACGGCAGAATCAATACCAGGACTGAAGTAGAAGAGATAAAAATTTATGGTATCTTGCAATTTAATGGTTGAAAAGATGCAATTTGAAAGATCATAAATTGTGAAGGAGTGTACGCTCCATTGGGCTTGATTCAGTGCTTGCTGTTAGAACTTGATTTGCGAGTGTCTGCAAAGTGTGATTAACGAGGCGACGAGCCCGGGCCTCCGCTCACCATGCCATCGCTAATGCTCCTCATTAGAATAAATAAAATAAATTGACTGCAGCTCTATGAAAACTCTGTAATGGTTAAAAATCAAAGAACGTCATCTGCTGGCTACGATTTAGCTTCTGGAAGCCTGCAGGCACCTCCATCACGCCTTCCGTGACAGGGCTGAGGGCGAGGCTGCAGGAGCCCCATCGCTTGGCCCCACGTGGCGGCTGGGGAAATGCCACCGGCAGGGAGGAGAGAGGATTGTTTAGTTCACTGGTAATCATATGTCAGGGGGCTTTGTGCTCTAAAAACGTTTTGAGGAGAAGGGGGAGACGGTTTTTGGAGTATTAATGCATAAAATTGCATTTCAAGCTGATAATCGGTTTGTAGAAGGGGTCTGTGCACAGATTGCTCTGGTGCTGTTGGGTGGTTTTCGCAGCCCAGGCCTTGTGCTCTGTAATAGTGTTTTCCAGGGGCTTTTTCAGCCCTCTCTCCTGTGTCACATTTGCACAGGAAATGGGCTTTGAAGCAGCCCTGTGGATGTTCCTGTTCTGAGCTTATGATGGAGTTGTCTCCAAGATGTCCTCCTGCCTCATTTAATGCTGAGATCAGGAGATTGAAGTTATTTGATGTGAAAATGGAAATAGACTAGAAAAATGAACAAATATTGCATGAAGGTCATGGATTAGAGAAGGCTTGGGGCAAGGAAATGTGTTTACTGCTAGGACTCTTAAGGTGAAAACAATTGTGCAACATGTAGGAGGAATTGTTTCAAATTTCAATCTAATTAAATCTGAATTTGATCTGAATGAGATCACAATGAGATTTCTTAGTCTCTTTACTTGATCTTAGACAAGTCATTAGGTGGGGTTTTCTGAAGCTACATGTTTTGTCTTTTTTATCAATTAGCATATTTGAAATACATCAGATCTTATTTCTGCCTCACTGTTTGACAAAATGTCTACATATTAAAGCTCTTCAGCTACATCCCTTAAAGATCACAGAGAATTCTGAAAACTTGACTAAATGTTTCATTGTGTCTCTCCAGACTTTGTGAGTGTTTCCATGGGCTTTAATCGTTTAGATAATCCTGTAGCTCTGTGTATTGACTTTTTTCCTTCACCCTATAGTCCACTTTTTGTTTTCTGTGAATGCTTCTCAATTGATTTCTTGGTTTCATTTTCTGTCGTGTTGTTGAAATCAATGCCCAGTGAGCCAGTAATGATATTTTCATTTTTCCTCATTAGCTGTCTCTCTCTGACAGAAAGTTTAGAGGTCAGATTCAGTACTAAATATAAGACAGATTGCTATTAGACTGATAAGCATGGATTTATGTGTCAATATGTAAAATAAAATAGTCATAAATTGAATTGTATATATATATATATATATATAAGTTAAAGATATAACTTTAAGTAGTCAGTGTACAGCTTGTATAGCACAGAGGATTTACTGTCCTCTGAAAATAACTCAGCATACAGCCAATAAATAGCTGGCAACACAAGTGAGGACACTTCACAGTGAACATGTCCAAATTGTGCCCAATTGTGTCATTGTCCCTCCCTGATGTTACAAGGTTTCAGGTGTGAAGGGTTAAATTTGATGTTTTGGGTACAGTTCACTCATACTGGCCACTGGATATTCAATGTGGCAACTCATGGTAAAGAACTCTCTGAGGATGTGAGAAATAGAATTGTTGCTCTCTACAAAGATGGCCTAGGCTTGACTAAAGAAGTTGAGTCCATGTGCTCAGCATCGTATCCAGACGTTGGCTTAAAAAAATAGCATAAATGCATAAGAGCTGCCAGCATTGCTGCAGAGGTTGAAGAAGCGGGTCTATGGCGGCACATAACAAAAACATAGATAGATGAGTGAGAAATCCGACTGGTTCCCTCTGCGTGAAAAGCCAGGTTAGGTCAGGAGTCACAACCCAACTGTTCAGAAGAGCCATTTTGTCCTTTCAACAAAGTCAAACCACCTTGGCAGCCACAACATTTAATGTCCAGTATGTCTCAGTATGTGTTAATATCCTAGTATAGACTAAAAATATAACCGAAAACTCACTTACTTTGCTCTGCTTTAAGCTTAGCTATAGCTGCTTTTCCTCCTGTCTCCTTCAGGAAACCTTTCCTCAAAACTAGAACAGTTTCTTGTAAAATGTCTCTCAACGTTTGGCTGTTTTACGAGGCTGAAGTTGCTTCTCATTTGCCAGCTTCTCTTTCGATTTTTCCTGTTCCACCTTAAATCCTGCATGAGGGTGCCGAATGTAAGTGCTGGAACAGGAAAATTCGAAAGAGAAGCAATTTCATCTTTGCAACTTTTTAGAGAGAGTCAGTGTCTCGTTGCAGATTTAACATACCAGAAAACCAACTGCGGTGCTTATATATGCAAATAAATCCATTTATCTGTAAATGTTCATCTTAAATCTCTTTTCGTAGCTACTAGCCAGTCGAGACTGCTTTGCTAAGTGCCCTGCAGTCTGCATGGCAGTTCTCAGTCATAGAGAACCAGGGCTTTAGCGCCATGCTGCACACTTTAGAGATTCTGCATCCAGTCTCAAAAATATCTTACTGACACAGCGAAGACACCCCCACCACCCTGCCGCGCCCCACAATGAGACCACTACAGAAGTTAGTGTATATATATATATATATATATATATATATATAAAGAGAGAGAGAGAGAGAGAGAGAGAGAGAGAAAGAGCAAGAGAGAGAGAGAGATAGATGTATAGATAGATATAATGCAATTACTTGTCAGTAAGGAATGTACTGTAAGGCCACACACATATGAAAACTTAAGCTACATCTACTTCAAAATTTAAATGTATATTACAGGCTCTTGTTGCTTGCTTCAGTTATTTAAATCTGTAAACTTTGACACTGAATATCTCAACTAATATTTCCAGTAAAAAGCATTTCAGGCTTTTTTAGGCATATCGTCTGCTGACATTGGATTCATAGCCGCTGGTTTTATTGGTTTGAAATGTCTGTGTGAAACCCTATCTTTTATTGGAGAGTTCAGGCTGTGTTTTCATCTGAGGGAAATAATTTGTCAAATTTCATGTATGTATATATATATTTTTTTTAATTTTGGAAAAAGTGAGTAAATGAGAGAATAAGCCCTCATCATGACCAGACCACACTGTCCTTTCATATATTATATTCTACTACAGACAGCATTGCTAGGCATAAATGCTGAAATTCAGCTCTTGATTTGGGTTGTGCTGGGTGACTCACACCTTCCCACCCGCGCTGCTCTTTATTACTTCTATCCCCATTAAAGATGACCTCCATGGTTTTGCATGGGCACACACACATTCACACATAGTCAGACATCCATCTCTAACACACACGCTCACAGCCAGACCACCACTGATCACCCACTGACATACACACATACCCAGGACGACTAACTGCAGGGCTTCTGTTGGTAATATGCATGAACTGCTCATGAACTGAAAAACTTCCATGCTTTTTTCTCTGTCACTTAAACTCTCCATCACTCAATCCTTCTCATTATTTTAATCAGCTAGCAAAAGATTCTATCTGAATTATTTAAACACACATGTGCTGGTGCTTGGGTAACTTTACCAGTATGAATTAAAGATGAATCCTTTTCTTATTTAAAATGGTGCCATTAAGTCCATGTTAAATGGTTTACAAATAATCAGTAATTACTTGAATTTCATTTTCATTAATTGTCCTCATGCACATGTTAGAAATGATGAGAATTCCATCTTATTGGGAAAAAAGTTCACATTGTGATGCATAATTGGAAATTACCACAAAACCGATCACAGATAGCCATAATAGAATGCACTTAAGTGTAACACAGTGTTACTCTTTGTTTATTCAGTACATGTACAGTACTGCTAAATTTCCTTTGGGATCAATAAAGTATCTATCTATCTATCTATCTATCTATCTATCTATCTATCTATCTATCTATCTAGCTATCTACATGCTGTAGTTTTATAACAAAATGCATGTCATTTTGTAAGAGATTCTCTAGTTTATATAGTGTTGTTTAAAAGACAGAGACCACCTTAGTTATTTAGTTATTTATTTAACTTCCAGTCAAAAGACCATCAGGCTTGTGAACACCTCACTCAGAACTGATGTAACTTTTGGCCAACCTTGTACTCATTAACTGCAACTTACATACACTGTACTGCTGCTGTCAGAACACTACTGTTTACATCTGTTACTGCACAGAACACTACTGTTTACATCTGTTACTGCACAGGACACTACTGTTTACATCTATTACTTGCACAGAACACTACTGTTTACATCTGTTACTGCACAGAACACTACTGTTTACATCTATTACTTGCACAGAACACTACTGTTTACATCTGTTACTGCACAGAACACTACTGTTTACACCTGTTACTGCACAGGACACTACTGTTTACATCTATTACTGCACAGAACACTACTGTTTACATCTGTTACTGCACAGAACACTACTGTTTACATCTGTTACTGCACAGAACACTACTGTTTACATCTGTTACTACACAGAACACTACTGTTTACATCTATTACTGCACAGAACACTACTGTTTACATCTGTTACTGCACAGAACACTACTGTTTACATCTGTTACTGCACAGAACACTACTGTTTACATCTGTTACTGCACAGAACACTACTGTTTACATCTGTTACTGCACAGAACGCTACTGTTTACATCTGTTACTGCACAGAACGCTACTGTTTACATCGGTTACTGCACAGAACACTACTGTTTACATCTATTACTTGAACAGAACACTAGTTTACATATATTACTGCACAGAACACTACTGTTTACATCGGTTACTGCACAGAACACTACTGTTTACATCTGTTACTGCACAGGACACTACTGTTTACATCGGTTACTGCACAGAACACTACTGTTTACATCTATTACTGCACAGAACACTACTGTTTACATCTATTACTGCACAGAACACTACTGTTTACATCTATTACTGCACAGAACACTACTGTTTACATCTGTTACTGCACAGAACACTACTGTTTACATCGGTTACTGCACAGGACACTACTGTTTACATCTGTTACTGCACAGAACACTACTGTTTACATCGGTTACTGCACAGAACACTACTGTTTACATCTATTACTGCACAGAACACTACTGTTTACATCTGTTACTGCACAGGACACTACTGTTTACATCTATTACTGCACAGAACACTACTGTTTACATCTATTACTGCACAGAACACTACTGTTTACATCTGTTACTACACAGAACACTACTGTTTACATCTGTTACTGCACAGAACACTACTGTTTACATCTGTTACTGCACAGAACGCTACTGTTTACATCTGTTACTGCACAGAACGCTACTGTTTACATCTGTTACTGCACAGAACGCTACTGTTTACATCGGTTACTGCACAGAACACTACTGTTTACATCTATTACTTGAACAGAACACTAGTTTACATATATTACTGCACAGAACACTACTGTTTACATCGGTTACTGCACAGAACACTACTGTTTACATCTGTTACTGCACAGGACACTACTGTTTACATCTATTACTGCACAGAACACTACTGTTTACATCTATTACTGCACAGAACACTACTGTTTACATCTGTTACTGCACAGAACACTACTGTTTACATCGGTTACTGCACAGGACACTACTGTTTACATCTGTTACTGCACAGAACACTACTGTTTACATCGGTTACTGCACAGGACACTACTGTTTACATCTATTACTGCACAGAACACTACTGTTTACATCTGTTACTGCACAGGACACTACTGTTTACATCTATTACTGCACAGAACACTACTGTTTACATCTATTACTGCACAGAACACTACTGTTTACATCTGTTACTGCACAGAACACTACTGTTTACATCTGTTACTGCACAGAACACTACTGTTTACATCTGTTACTGCACAGAACACTACTGTTTACATCTATTACTTGAACAGAACACTAGTTTACATATATTACTGCACAGAACGCTACTGTTTACATCGGTTACTGCACAGAACACTGCTGTTTACATCTGTTACTGCACAGAACACTACTGTTTACATCTGTTACTGCATAGAACACTACTGTTTACATCTGTTACTGCACAGAACACTACTGTTTACATCTGTTACTGCACAGAACACTACTGTTTACATCTGTTACTTGCAACATGCACCTTATGAACCATTGCTGTAAATACTTGCAAACTTTAATTTTCTTTCAACTTTGCACATAACTGTACTTTTTGCTATTATTTTACTACTATTTAGTGTTATTCTTATATATTCGATTTTTTTTATATTTTTATTTTTTTTATTCTAAGATTATACTAAGATTATATTTGGTGAATGGGGGAACAGCAAAGTAAGAGTTTCATTGTACAGTGCAACTGCCTGTTTCTGCTGTGCATATGACAATAAAACTCTTGAATCTTGAATCTTTACAACGTTTTTCCTGAAGGCATGATGATACCATACACTCCAGTAAGTAAGAGCAAACCAGATGGTGTTCTAATCATTAGCACCTGATCAGAGGCACTTCATTTCAATTTGACACATTTGAAGTAGTGATATATAGGTATGTACTTACTTTTTCTACGCAAGAAGTTTGCATTAGTGTATGCCACATGTTATTTTTTTAATATATCAACACTTGATATCTATAACTCCAAACATGTTGAAAAAGCCAACATCTTACTTCTTCAGATGACTATACATACCTCAAGAATTAGTTCATTCATGATGCATTTTCTGTGATGTATTCAATGATGTATTTCTGTGGTTGTTCTCCTCTTTAGCCAGTGTGAATGTGTTGTGTTCTGTATTTGTTGTGTCTCAGGGGTCCTGAAGTTGTAAATATGGTGCAGTATGGGACCCCCTGCTCTGTGTGAATGTGTATTAGGGGCCTCTCAGGTTCTGCGTGACTGAGAGATCGGCAAGGTGTTTATCCTGTCTCTGGTGTGCTTCTATTGCTCTCCCGCAGATATTTTTGCCATAAACCTGAGACACAATTGCTTCAGAAATATTTCATCAGAGAATTTCATACCCTGAAGTAATTACAGAAGAATTCATTTGAAATGTATGTTTTTGTGTCTTTGGTGATTTCCCCCGATATTTCCTTTCAAAATCAGGACAATGTGCTCAATGACTCGATTGTTTGTTTATACATTGTCATAGAGCGTGCTGTAAATAAGCCGTGTCTGTCTATTAATGCCAGTCTAAAAATGAATAACTGAGCAGAGCCAAATGACAGGGTACAGTTTGCGCTAACACAGATAAACTGTACTGCATGTCATATTTTGTTGAGTCCTGTAGGATGATCTATATCCTTCAAAAAAACAGAACACACTGAATGTGCTTTAGCTGCATGATAAATGATTGAGGGCCAAAGTCTGTCTAACCATGAAAACATAAAGAATGTGAGGCTTCTTTTTTTTACTTTGAGGGACTCCGGCATCAAAGGATCACTCATGTACAATATGCTGAAATCAGTGTGACTGCATGTTGTTTCCTTCTTGTGTTTATTCACCCAGTAGTTGAAATGAAATGGTTTGAAATGCATAAACTTTGTTCAATACACACGATCAGTGAATCCATGGAATGTGAATGTTTTGAGTTTAGGTTAGGCTCTTAAAAATGGTGATTAGAAGCTAGTCAGTGTGTCACCTCTTGATGAATGTGACTCACTCTTATTATTCTAATTTCCTGAATTTAGCTTCTAATGTTAAACACTTTAATCATATTATCATTTAATCACATGAAACATATAAAATCATTATTTAAAGTGTTATATAATAACTGACAAATCAATTTGAACTAGAACATTTGCAGTAGTACTAATAACTGGAGAGTTTTCTGGGCAGATAATTTTATGTCTTTCACTTACTACTTGATGGCTCTGGCCACTTTTCCTGACAAGCTGTATTTATGACAAGCTTGCTATGTGTTGTTCTCAGCTAAGCTACAGAACAATAAGGCTTGAGCCAATTAAAAAAAAATCAATCACACCTATAAACTGCAGAATCAACTCTCTTTTTTTGCCTTTTTGTTGTAATTGACATCCAACAACGTTTAAGGCTCACAACCTTCACCAGTCCAAGCTGTAACTGAAGCCAGTTGTTTCATATACTGTTTGTAAGTTTATAAGCACAAAGATTTAGAAATAAGCAGTGGTGGACAGTAACAAAGTACTTATATCTTATTTTTCAGTGCTATTACTTTCACTGCAATACAAAGTTAAATATCCTCCACTTTCTGTGTAATTTCTTGAAATAAACCAATCGTTTCCCCTAACCCCACTCAGAACACTGATTTTTCATTCATAGCATAGCATAGCAAAGCTCTAGGCTTTTAGCGCTTTTTGCTGTTATGTGTGTGGCTTTCACTTGCATACTAGACACCTTTTTGTCTTCTGCTTCCTAAAATTGTTGTTGTATTAATGCAAAAATTATTAAGAATTTCACAGGCTAATTAAATGATCCATCTCAGTAGTTGAAATGGTTTTACAGTAACAATATCTGAGACGGCAGGGCTTAGTAAAGTTTTGTTTGGCTAATTTGTATGACCTGTTCCACTCATGTGGAAAATTAGAAGGCTAATTCTAGCCATACACCTACAACCTTGTATCAGAAAAATAGCAGACAGTTGTAATGTTGTGCCATATGTGTGTTGTGTGTGTGCCATATGAAGTTTTTCTATTTAAAAATCTACTTAATAGATGTCATTCATCAAAAGAATGTAACTACAACATCTAAAACAACTCTGTACTTTAAAATTTGCTACTTAAGTACATTTAAAAGCAAGTACTTACTACTCAAGTAGGAATGTAAATATAGGCCTACTTTTAATTGAGCAATGTTTAGTGTCTCTACTTTCACTCAAGGACAGTATTTGAGTACTGTGTCCACCACTGCAAAAACTAAGGCTCAGTAATGGAAAAGGGCTGAGCTGGGTTTCCCTAAAGCCCAAAAATCTTAGCACAAAGATGTTTCCTAGATGGTAGAATGTCACAATAAAAACTATCTCTACCAGTTGAGATGATCTTACTACTAAGATGCTTTTGGGAAACTGGGCCCTGAACAAGGACTACTTTCAAGGACTTTTATTTTTCTCACTATTCATAAAAAAACAAAAAGCAAACAACATTGTTACTGTCCAAAAAAAAACAAGCAAATTGTGACTTTACAGTAGAAGTCAAAAACATTCTTTACTTTTAATGTAAGTCAATGCAAAGATATTTTATTTCAAGTAATATTAGAGCATTGCTATTGGTCCATTTATCATGCAATTTTCACATGATGTGAAGGACAGCCATCATGTTCAAATGATGCAGAAAAATAAAATTCAACAGCTTACCAGGTTTGAAGTCTCAAGTCTTAGAAGGAATGCCAAAACCTGTGCTTGAGGAAAAAATGTAAAGTTATAATTAATCTCTTTGCTTGGCCTGCTATGTGCTACTCTTAGCTTCTATGGACTTTGTTCTTCATCATCACATTTCAGCCTCCTCCATATACAGTCTGCAACAACATGGCTCAGAAAAGCAGCAGGTAGAGGTAAAGGAAGGCTGCTGGAAGTGGGGGTTATAGAGTTGAGGGAGGCCTCTGTTCTAATCGCACCTCACTTCAAACTTTAACCAACACTCTGCTGATCACAGTGAAGTGGCGGCGTGCGGGGGGGGCTAGAGGGGGGTGCAGGTCAGCAGCGCTGTGAATAGACCTCATCAACGAGGGCCACAGATCAAATCCTCATATTACTCACGCCGCAGTCACCTCCACGACCCCGCCAATATTACACGCCTAACGCAATTATTTGCAATCAGCAAATGTGTGATTCATTATAAAAGATTTCTTACCCTGATATAATTTGCTATTGTTCGCAGGGGAAAAAGCCACACAAAGGACCTTTTTAAGTGTTATTGTGGAGAGCAGAGGCCTTTGTTTAAGACACTTTCATATTGCTGCAGTTAAAGTCTGATTAAAGTTTGAAATGGTGAGATGAAAATGAGCTGGTATAATGTAGTCAGTCTTGCTGAGAAGGAAATGGCTGGTGTTCTAGTACACAGCCTCTGCTGGCCTGATTTGTTATTGTATGACTTTTTATTTCATACATTGTATGTCAGTTCTTGTGATTTTTTTTCAGTTGATTGTAACAGAGTGTGATATTGTGATATAATCACACTACAGGTTTGGTTGGAAGTTCTACCTTTGTTAAGTTGATCAGACTTTCAAAAGCCTTAGATTAAAAAGAGTTAATAATAAAAGATGCATGCTCTGGATACAAGGTTAAAATCCAAACTACCAGGGGGGTTAAAGCACACCTATGTAGTGTTCAGTTTGTACAAGCACAGTTCTCAAACATGATCTGGAGTTTATGATATCAATTTGTATAAAAAAAAGACCTTCTGGTATTTTAAATGCATTGGTGTATATTCTAAAATCTGTAAACGATTTTTTTTCAGTATTTCAGGAAAGAACAAATACAGTAAGATAAGTGGGGGTTAAAGTTGGAAACTTGCTATCTGTTCTGGTTTTGCTTGCGTTGCTCATTAATGAGGAATAAATATCTGTCTCATTAGCATTTCCCCTGTGTTGCCATACGTCGTCTTTCTCGCTCTGCATATTTCTGTCTACCAGATAGTAATGCAATTAAATCCCTAGAATTTATAAACAAATTATGTAATTATGCAGAAATGTTAGCATAAAACAGCAGGAACCAAGATGATATTGTAGCACATAAAACATCTAACCTTTTTATATAAGAATGTATTAAAATATTTGTTTAAATAGTATTATTATATGAAAATCTTTGTTCTTCTTTTATTTGTTAACAGCACTGCATTGTGTGAACAGTAGGAATGGTTCAAAAGGACTTGAAATTAATTCACATTGCATTAACATACATTAAAATTAAGAATGTTTATCCTCTCTCTTCTATGCAGTTAGCTGATGCAAAGTGTTGCTATGACAGTGGTATTGTAATATAATAAAAGATGTATGAAATTTGTTTGTGGTAGGAATTGCATTAAAACCTTATCATGGTTGCTTATATGCTTTTATCTTGTTATGAAGTAGATAGTTTGAGAACAGCAGCATTCACAAATGTCCATCTAACATTCATTGTTATATTAACTTTTCTGTCTGTGACATGTTGCTCTGGATGTTTTTAATAAAAGCTTTGCATCATTCAGTCATGATATCAGATCTTTCCAATTCCAAGTCATTAAAGCAAATCATGAATTTATTAACTTATTAGGCATAATTAAGTAGGCCTTTTGACACACTCATATATACAGACATACATACTTGTGGAAATAAAAACTTTAGCCATATGGAATTATAAGGTTCTTTCTGATTATCTGTCAAATTCACATATTCTTATTCAGTGACACCTTCTTAAAATTTTTTGAGGTCTTTTATTAAGTAGGTATTTAAGATGTATTTTTGGACATCTAGAAAACAAAAGGTTGTACCTCGAAAGTCAAACTTCAGCTTAGTTTTATAAGGTTCTGTCTGTGAGCCAATCTGTACTTAAAATACACACAAGATGACCAATCAGGTTCTGCTTCTTTGTCAAGTTGCTACCCTCAGTGACCAAGTTCATAAAACTTGAAACATGGAAAAATGAAACATGGACACATGTTGCTGAAACATTACCTGTCTTCTTGCAGCTCTGGAAAAAGTCTCATTGTGTTGAATGCTATCCGTTAATCCTTAAAAGTAATTACATTTAAATTGACGGGGTCTTAATTACAGCATAAACATTAATTTCATTCATTCATCTGTCCTTTCTTTTTCTTTCCTCTACCTAGTTATAAACACATTATCTAGACATACAGGACCAATGTCATGACTGAATCATACAATGATACAAAACTTTAATTAATAACAACAAGAGCAAATTGTTACAGATCTTTTCAAGACATTTTGGTGCATTAGAGTCAACATTTCAGATATAAAACAAAACCTTATAAGGTCTTTATACAGACCTGTTACATTCACTGGCTGGGACAATTTATTTTAGTAGCTCTTCTAAGCCGCTTCTCCTTCTGGGCCGTAGGGGGTGCTGGAGCCTATCCCAGCGGTCATCAGGCGGAAGGCAGGACACACCCTGGAAAGGTCGCCAGTCCATTGCTGGGCTAAAACAAAATATAAATGCAAAAATAAATAAATAAATACCATAAAAATGTCATAGAAAGCAATACACTCTGTCACAACATTTATTTTATCTTTAAAAACAAATTATGAGTTTGTGGGGGGCTCTTTCAGTATGGGTTTGGCAGCCTGTGAGTGACATCACCAGTTAATCAGTTACAGTAAATACATGACAGGACAAATGGTGCTAATTAACTAGCTACTCTGGTCATATCATACGGTTGTTTGTGTGTGTGTGTGTGTGTGTGTGTGTGTGTGTGTGTGTGTGTGTGTGTGTGTGTGTGTGTGACAACATGGGATTGCCCACTGGGATTTGCTTTCATTCAGCCACAACATTAGTGATGTCCAGCGCTGATGTCAGTCACTAAGGCTTGACTCAGTTGGCATGCCAGTTCATCAAAAAGGAAAAGGCCTTCCCCAAACGTTGGCTACAAAAAATCAGAAGCACAAGAGTTTCTTGAATGTCACTGTATGCTGTATTGCTAAGATTTCCCTTCACTGGATCTAAAGTGCCTAGACTAAACCAGGTAAACCAGCCCCATACCATTATTCCCCTCCTCCAAACTTTACAATTTATGCTATGCGTTTAGGCAGGTGTCACTCTCTTCCATCTCAAATTCATTCATCAGTGCCAGATAGTCAAGTGTGATTCATCACTCCAGAGATCACATTTCCAGTGCTCCGGAGTCCAATGGTGGTGTGCTTTTCACCACTCCAGCCGACAATTGGCATCACGCAAGGTGATCTTAAGTTTGTGTGCAGTTGCTCGGCCATTGAAACCCAATACATGTAGCTCCTAATGAACAGTTCTTGTTCATTGGACCCTAATGTTGGTTATGAGTTGGCATGTTGATTGATATTGCTTCCAGAGGCAATCTGGAACTTCATAGTGTGTGTTGCAACCAAGGGCAGGTGATTTTTACATGCTACAAGCTTCAGCAGCTTTTGGGAGAGAACTGGATGAATCTACTGAATTCTGGAAGTTTCACTTTAATCCCTTAATTCCATCAAGAGAAGCTGAAATTAAAATTAATTATATAATTATAATTATATAATTTATATTAGTAATATAAAGAACAAAGTAAAAATCCTTATATACGTAAAAGCACTACATATTATTTTAATGTTATATGTATATATATATATATATATATATATATATATATATATATATATATATATATATATATATATATATATATATTCTATTATTAGTGTTTTTCCATGCAAATAAATCCATACAGCCTAGATAAACACCTTTTTAATTCAAACTTTCCCAGGTGCCTAAAACTTTACAGTACTGAGTTATAGAGTTGTAGAGCTGCAAAAGTTTGTTGATTTTCTGAGAGATAATAAGTACACATTCTCTACAGTGAACATAGTTCTGCACGTTTTAATGCATAATTACGGTTTATCTACTAAATTTAACAATTTGGAAAATAACATTTATAATTTGTCCTGTGCAGTAGTTATGGCACATTTTATGTTTTTTCAATAAAATAAAAAAAATAGAAAGTGTTTACTGTAGATAGTGTGTATTAAGAGAAAAATACAATATATAAGTTTCTTCCCTTTAAAGGATTAATTCACATAGACAATCAACAAAACATGTTATTTGATTTTGGTTGTTCAAAGTTTTACATAAGACTCTATTTATTGTAGATATTAAAGAGTGTGCACGAGGACATGTGTCCCTTTGAGAGAGAGAGAGAGAGAGAGAGAGAGAGAGAGAGAGAGTGTGTGTGTGTGTGTGTGTGTGTGTGTGTGTGTGTGTGTGTCAAGGCCCAATGATGCCCGCAGTGCCATGAGGACGTGAGTGGGTGGAGATTGCCTGTCAGTAGAGCATTGGGAAAGATAACAATAAATGGCTAATAATGACACTTAATGAGCTTGATTAAGTTGATTTGTTATGGAAAAAAATGAGAGAGCAAAGGGGCGATGTAGGCAATGTAATAAGAGATTCATTTTAATAGATACAAATTCAGTGGGGTTTTGGAACACAATGGGACTGCATGGAAAATTAGCGCCAAGTACAAAGAGACACCAAATTAATTCTTTTGCAGACATATTTTTCATAATTGCACCGACGAGTCTCATTAGTCGTATACCTGCCGTTGACGACAGACAGAATTTTGAAGGGGGGTAGGGTGGTTGGGGTGGTAACAGAGCTTGAGGATGGAGTTCAGGCTTTTGTCATGAATTGTCTAAGACAAACCACGAACTACAGCTGGAGCAAAGTTACAGTTTACTGACAATTCTAATACTTTGAATAGCACATTTTGAAGTGGTGTCACTTTCACATTCATACTAAAGTTTTCTCTATTCACCATGAATAGCTAGACTTCTTTTGTGCACTTGATGATTACGGATCTGTGAAATTTTTGATCCTACATCCTCACGATATGAACTTGAGGGTTCAGAAGCCTTTAACACCTTGATGTAACTTCAAAAACAGCTTCAACTGATTCAGCTTTGGAGAAGTGAAATTTTATTGAAAAAAGTTTTTTATATTTATTTCCCATTTTCCATCACAGTTGAAGTGAGAGTGTATCAGCTCTTGGGAAGTTTAATTAAGAAAGGACCTGTTGAGAGAGATTTCTAATCAGCGGGCTGAGAATGAGAGTATTCAGAGCATTCTTCTCCAGGCGATCGTGTCTCTTCACACCAGTGTATTTGTGTATGTGTGTGTGTGTGTGTGTGTGTGTGTGTCGTCTGTCTCCAGAGGGAAGCAGCTTAATTGAATACATTAAAGAGAAGAAGAGCCTGAGGCCTTATTTATTTCCTTCTTCTCTCTCAGACTTGTTTAAATGAGACCCACCGCTGGTGTGGGCTCTGAGCTGCTGTCCTCAGGGTGCTGTCCTGTGAACACTTGCTTTGTTGCTCTGGCGAGCTGCGCTGGGCTTCTTGTTATCCAAAATCTTATTTATGAATGTTGCACCCTTGAGCAGGGAAAATACCATCACTCTGGCAGTTGTTCAAGCAATAAGCTTTCACCAGCATGGCAGAACATGCCAGTGAAAACCATTGTATTTACACTAGACCTCAATCCAGTTCCAGTAATCCAGTGTAGCTGGATCAGAATTCCATCTGGCTGATCTTTGCAATTTCGAGGTACAAAACTCATTTGTTAGTGATTTTCAAATATCCTTGATATGGACGTTTGACATACTTGTCAAACGCTTCTTTCAACTTAAAAGGTGCAGTGTAGATGGGCCTACTACTCATAAAAGTAGTAGCATCTTTTTTTATCTTGTCTGGATCCAAGTAGCTTTTCCTGAATTTACAGTCAAATTACGCTGAGGCCTATGAAACAAAGTCCAGTTTAAGATGGATTAATCTGTTAATATGTACATCTACGTGTGTGTGCGTGAGGTACACACCTTAGTGTGCAACGGTTGATTTCTGGTCTATCATGGGGTCATTACTCATAAGCGTCCTCTGTGGGTCCTTCTCATTCATCACAGCCAAACACAAAAGTTATGCGCCAAACATGCACGCATATTAATAGGCCCCTAAACTATTCATCTTACTGCTGTGAATTAATTTGTGTCTCACCAAGTTATGGTTCTTTTTCGTCAATCTTAGCTCTTTTTTTGAGGTTCTGAAATGTTTTATACCCCTGTGAGTCTGGTGTATTTCAGGTTTTATTGAAAGATTGTTTAAGAACCTTGACACAAAAAAGGCATTGGTTACAGGATCTTAATGCATAGAAGTGTTTACACAGGGACTTTTCCCACTGTATACTTGATGCTTCAGTGTTTCCCCTACATTTTTAAGGCCGAGTGGTAGACTTTTCAAAGCTACCAATGTTGTCATGTCAAATGTCAAATGAATGTGGCCAGACTAGTATCATAACTGCAAATTGATAATTATTATTAATTTTTAATTGAATATTTAAAAATACAGTGAATACACTATACATGTGAATACAACAAAAAAATATGTTCTCTATACATTTGTTATGCCAAAGTGCTATTCTGCTATTATGATTACTTCTTTTATAGTCAGTTAACATACATCTGTAGAATGTACATGTGAATGAATGCTTTACAGTTCACACTGGTCCAAAATTGTATACATTTTTTAAAGAAATGTATAAGAATAGTTTTAATAGTTCCTTACACTCACCCTAAAAGTTTAGACTGCTATAGCTATGATCACTGGACTTGAGATCTGAATTTAGTGCATGTTTACATTTGAAAAGACACAAAGAATTTTATTTTCTCAAAAAAAGTATATATACATATGTGTGTGTGTGTGTGTATATATACACACATATATATAAATAGTGAATCCCTCCCCTCAATAAAAAAACAATCACAGCAAACATTAGCCTTCCAGTAACACCCTACTCTCTTGTTCTTCAAGCTGAGTGGCCTATTTAATGCTAGGGAAAACACTGCAGTTACCATATAGTGCATGGATAAGTTGTTCTGTAATAATGCAGTCGTTCCCCTTCCCTGCCCTGGGACTGCACTTTCTGCAGAGTTCAATTCCTCACAATTCTAACACTCTTCTATAAAATGGCAGATAATTATTGAGATATTCATGTGCTGAGTCACACAAAGATGCACTGCACAGGGTGGCAACAGCCAGAAGACCTGAGAGCAACTAGTAATGACTTTGTTATTGCACAAAGAATTTTTTATATCTCAAAAGAATTAGCTGTAGTCATATTGTAGTAGCTGTATGTATGCTTTGAAAGTGGACTGATTTTTTAGAAGAGTTTTGATTTTTGTTATTTTGTACTTTTATTGCAATTTAAAAACAGCAGTTGCTCTTTGCGTTATGTCAAAATTTCAAGATGTGGAGACCAACAGAAATGGTCAAAAATGGCTTGGAATAAGATCCATTACATTAATCTCCATTCAAACTTACTAAAGTTTTTTGTTTCTCTTGTAAAGTTACCATTTTGGAGATACGACGTACTGACAACAACTGTTACAGAGTAGCACTTTCACATATTCTGCCCCTGACTTCAACACTGAACTGAAATATTAGTTATATTTAAAAGTTTTAATGTTCTTAATGTGTTTACATACTTAACATCATAGTGGCCCTGCAAGACTCTTTTTATTTACTTTCATGTTTACCAAAACATCGCTTTGTAGCTCAGCAGCACCTCATCTTAGCATGTTACAAAGTCCCCTTTCATAGCACTAATGGCCTGCTCAGTTCGTCCGTCATCTTAAATAAACTAAAGGTGCCATCAGCCCACACAAAAACAAACCTGTCTCTCTCCATTTAAAAGGAAGCCTTTGAAAATCAATCGCAGTGTCACTTTTCAGTCCCTTCTGTGAGTATGTCTAAAACACTGTCATTTGAAGATTTTAATCCTTTTTAGTATGGCAACAGCGGGCAGTTTTGAAATGAATGCAGTGATTAAGAGCGAATGTGCTGAGCATTTGGATAGTCAGGCTGCGGGATAATGAATAAAGATTCATGCTTTGGACCCAAATTTTAATTTTTCCACAGACTTTTCCTGATGTAGGCAGCGTTTAATCACCCTCAGTGACAGGACTGAGTGCTTTCATTTAACCTTGACTGAAGATCATGAATTCTAACGCTTTTAATTGGATACATCATTTAACGGTGTGAGCAGAGCAAATTCCCCCCAATTCAAAGCGGTGAGATTGACAGACAGGGGCAGTGAGGCCTGGCACAATTAAAGCAGATCTGTATGCACTGCCCCTGTCACCACATACATACAACAGGGATATGACTGTTTGATCATGACAACTTTAGAGATTTCACCTTGCTTTAAGTAAGGGTGACTAAATTATGAGATTGGGGTCAGGACAGAGGTTAAAAAGGGAAGGGGGCAAGAGTGTGTACACATACACAACCTCTGTCCACCAGGCATTTACCACCTCTGTATGAATGTACAGCAGGAAAGACAACAATGGGACTCTTCTGCCATTATGTTTATTACCATGGTGTCACTCCTAATTGAAATGTTCCAGAATAGTGGCTGACAGAAGCATCTTTCAGACATGCTGGAAGTCATAACTGTCTCTGACCTCTTTGTAGACAATTGCCCCTATGATGTGGAAAGCCGTATCAAGTGGCACACAGTCAAATGCTTTTTAGACGCCTAATTGTTTTCTTGCCTGCGACTCCGCAGAGAGAGGAAATTAATCTGTGCACCAGAGCTCTCCTCTGCGACAGAACCTAACCAACCACAGCATGTTTGGTTAAGGAACCAAGCTCCAGGGTTTAATTTCATATTTTGCAATTACATTTTTTTTTCCTGGGACAAGTTTTAATGTATTATTTAAATGATCTTAGCTTTGGGATATTTTAGGATTTTTAAACAATACATTGCTTTTGGGATTTGGGGTAATACAAGGTGGAACTGAGTCAGTTCACTGTGTTCATAATTCCATGTAGACTGTTGTTTTAAGCGGTGATGCAGTTGAACATGGTGAATGGCAGTTTGCATGTTAAGCTAATTCTATAGCAGCAGGGGAGAAGGAGGTTGGTTGGCACAGTTTTCACTTTCAGCCATATATCCCAGGTGTGCCATACATTAGAATAAACTGACTGACTGCAAATGAACGAACTGAACATCTTAGCTCAAAACAACAGACACTTTCAACGTGAGAAAATATTGATTAGAATTGCATTCATGACTAAATTTGTGTTGTGCAATTGTGCCAAGCAGCCCTTACATTGGTTGGCATCTGTTCTTGAGAGAGTAGGCATAACTTTACCATGGTATAGTTTCACAGAATCAAGCAACAATTAGAAATAATGTGTGTTTTTAATTTAAACCAAACCACAAATAAAAACATTCAGTAACAACCAAATCAGAATACTAAGTCATTTAAACGTTAGAAATGTTTCATTTGCACTGAAGAACAATAAGACCCGTAATTAGAAAAAAAGAAACTGTGTCTCTTAACCAATCTAAAACTTTTTTTGATGTTCCTTTGATTAGCCTATCATAATCATATTAAAGTGCATGTTATAAATAATCATCCGGAAGGATAGGCAGCTTAGAAGATGTGTGTGTGTATAGTGAATTTGACATTGTCTTCATGAAATAAAAACAATATATACAATATAATAATATAAAATGTCATGTGATCATTTTATAATCATATTATCTTCAACTTCAGACCAAATTACCTAAATGACCTTAGAGGTAAGAATAACGTTATGAATTAGATGTAATATATACCCAGTGATACAATGCAGTACTGCACTCTAGTTTATTATTTAGTATGTTTTTTGCAGTGTATAAAAAGAAATATATGTTTGCGACAACAGCTGTACATTCAGATATCACATGACTAGGAATTCTTATGAGTTGCAGTTATTTCAATGTATTCCAATTACCAATTAAATTATATTAATTTCCAATATTCATAAATATTGGGTTGTACATTTCATTAAGTATAAGTTGGATTTGTTTGCTCTTGTTTTTAACAAAAGGATGTTTTTAGAGAATTTTATTTTACTGGGCCATAGTACGATTGTGCATTGCTGCCATATGGCAACAATTTACCAAATAACCCCCAAAAAACATTATGTGAAAAATTTTAAACAAAAACACATGAAAACATTTTTATCATGTGTAAATAATAATTCATGCTACAGGGGATTCATGAAGAATGTGCTGTAGATGGTTCTATATAGAACCTTTTTGAAAAGAGATCTGTTTAACACCAAATGGTTCTTCTATTATGATGATGCCTAGCTTGCAACAATAGAACCATATTATAGAACAATAGAATATTTGGTGCTATACAGAACCACTTATGAAAAAGCTGTATGTAGAACCATTTCAGCACATTCATCATCAATCGAAAACACTCAATCATGATGCAAAGAACCCTTTAATCAAGCAAAGCGTTCTTTGAGAGTTCATGGCTCTGTATAGAACCATTTTCTTTAGCAAAGAACCTTTGAAGAACTGTCTTTTCTAAGAGAGTAGGGTTAGCTAGTTTACACCTTGAAAAAGGTGATGCATAGAAAAAGCCACTTCCACACATAGACACAACCTGGATAAAAATAAAACTTGATAGATCTAATTGAGCATAAGCCAAGATGATTTCTTTGAACAATATTCTGTATCAGGCAGCTTTATATGTAGTACATGAAAGTGACGAAGGTGAAGAAACTGAAGATTCATACAAACTAATAGAATTGAGTGTTAAATCAGAGTAGAGGGTAATGAAGATGGCCAGTGGAGGAGGGAATGGAGGCATGCACAAGCACTTTCATGACTGACTGACACTGTGGTGTTAGAGTATGGCATTAAACGAATGGTCCATGGAAGAGGAGGAGGCACTGTAAAGACTGACATCTATTTCAGAAGCTCTACCAAGTACCACCTTTCACTTTTCAAGTTACAAGGAAGATACTGTGTGTTGTCAGTAAGGTTGTTTGGTGGTTATCACTCATATCACTAATTATAACAGGTACCTGATATGGTCAGAAATGAACTGCACCTTCTACTATAATGATACAGAAAAAGGCTTTGTGAGAATTCACACATATACACAATGTGTCAGTGTTATATTCCTAGGACTTTTATTCGCTGTACTGTATGATGATTACTGAGAAACTTTGGAAAAAAAAGAAAAGGGTGTAGTTTACTGATGAACTTACCCCAGAACCTAATGGGTCCCACTGGAAATAAGACTTAGCTGAGTCTCCTTTCATAAATAATGATTAAATAAATCATATAAAGCGTCACTTCTGTGCTAGGCTCATCATAATATACGACCCGGGTACTCAGCTTCATCCATTAGTGGCCAGAGTGCCCACAGGTCTACAGGTATTTGTTCCAAGCATGTTCCACAGTACCTGATTTCTCTAATTAGGTTGCCTTTTTGTCATAAGGAGGAGAGCTCATTAGGGAAATCAGGTTGTGCTGTGCAGGGTTGGAACAACAATCTGTAGACACTGAAACCCTTGATCAAGCTGAATACCCTTGCAGCAGGGTATTATGATATCAATATCAGCGCAGCTGAAAATGAATTCCCTGCAGTTTGCGGTTCACAAGATAAGAGGAAAAAAGGTCTAAAGAAAATGAGATGACAAAAATGCTCTTTTGATACACTGAGGTTAGCAGGCAGGCATACTACCAAGTGACCTTGCTTCTTGTTTGTGCTAAATATGCTTAAGAGATTTTAGAGTTTGTGTAGGACTATTATAGAATTTTAATGTATTGAATAATTTCTGCTGCTATCCCCAGAGCCAGCTGAGCTGTTCTGAAAGCATAATAAACTTTGTGTTTGTCTCTCAAATTTCAGCAATGAAATACCACATTTACAAGCTTTACATTGCATTTGCATTGTTTGTAAACAACAAAAGAAAAGCCTCTATTATAATGGCTGATGTGCTTATGAGGCTTCATCTTTAATAATAATTTAAAATATCTCAGACATGATCTAAATGGATTTTCAGGTTCATAAGAGTGGCTTTGGGTGCTTTGTCAATTTATGCTGATGAACTTACGACTCTGCAGTCGTTCCTGTTATTATTGGTCTGACAGAATGAGATTTGATTACCTGTTTACATATCAGTAAATCTCTCAAAAACAGCTTAAATAAAATGTTGACGTGTGAATTGTGATTCTCTCTGTAGAGTGAATTGTGTATTGTAGGTTATTGAGGGAGCGAATTAATGAAGGAAGAACTAATGAAGCTTATGAGTGCCGGCACATCACAGCTGAGAGATTTTCACTCTCTCTCTCCTCATAATGTATGATCTCAATAAAACCAGTTCATTCCACCAGTTTGCTGTTATGGTCAGATTAAATCTACATGTTATAGCCCAGCACCCGGATAAGCTATAATTAGGCTGCCCCCTGCCCCAATCACACTGCAGTCAGAATGTACAAGATACATCATGCATGCCTCCTGAGGCCAAGAGTACAGTGAGTCCATGCATGGATATGTGAACATATAAACAGATACACATATACAAAAGTATTTAGACACACTGATTTTCCATTTCCATCCATCCATCCATCCATTTTCTAAGCCACTTCTCCATCAGGGTTGCGGGGGTGGGGGGTGGGGGGTGGTGGGAGGAATCAAAACTTTCCAAGTGTAAAAAAGGTGGAATTCAATACAGTAAAAAGAAGAAAATAATAAATAAGCATTGCATAAGTATTGGGACTCTTTCACTCTGGCACACCTTAATTAACCTAGGTGTACAATGTTACCTTAATGAGGCATCAATTAACAGAGCAGCCTCTGCCTGTGTGCACTGACAGTGGCTCAGTATAAACTCTAGCTATTTTTTCTTCAGGATTAAAACAATTGACATATTTCCCAGCCAGATGTTGAATAGAGGGCTCTCTGACTAGCTACCTACTGTTTAAAACTGCAGGTTCATAGCCCGTTTAGAGTGGTCAGAATAAACATGCTAAATTTTGAAATAAGAGAACACTGCCCAAACGCCACTTTTTGATTTATATGTGATTTGAAAAGTTCACTGCATATCTGTCACTCAACTCTATCCTTACAGCGAAGCAAGGAGATGGCAGTATTATACTTATGTGGTATAAACCCAATACCAGAAAATCTTACAAGAAAATGTGTTTCATTCTACAGACATAAGTCTAAAAATATTGCTTTAGCTTAAAAGCATTACTTTTTTTAGTTAATTGAATTTCTAATAGTAAATTAACAGAACAATAACTTGTGTCTGGCATTCTATTAATGTTTTACTAGAAGTTCCGTTAACTAAAAACATTAAGGCAGCCCAGAAGTTTGATTTTATTGCACATACTAACAAAAGAACACAGGTCAGTGTTCAAGTAAAAGTTACACTGAACAAGGTTTTTTTTTTTTTTTTTATTTAAACATGAATAAAACAGAATTTCACCGGGCCAATGTACGGAACTGGTATAGATTACTAGAACTTGACGCTATAACTGGGTGTGTAAAATAGATCTAAATAATATATTGTCACTGGTGTTCAATGAAAAACATGTATCTCTAAACTGACAACTGTACAGGAGAGAACAAAAACATTCTTTACCTTTAATGTAAGTTAATGTAAAGAGATTTTATTCCAAACAATTTTGAAGCATTTTTCTTGATCCAATCATCATCTTAAAGGACAGTTGTTGTGCTTCAATGATGATGAAAAAAACTGGAAAAAAAATGGAGATACTTTTTTTGGACAGCAACAACCTGCAATGTAAATATATTTATATTTGGATGTTTTATATTCTGATGCACAATTTTACATTTGTGTTGTTCACCAGATTTTGAATCAGGAATTATTATGGTTTAAATGTGTTTTGTCCTATTTTTGTATAACCTCTGCACATGAATGATGTCATAAAATGATAATCCAGTATGTGCAACAGTACACAGTCAAATGTGAAAATCACATGTTTTGCATCCACACATGCCCATAAAAACAAATAATCACAAAATGAAGGCTGGACCCCAGTCTAGAGACCCCTCATCTCTATTTGTTTTCAGAAAAAACTCTCTTTATCTTATTTTATTTAAGGTTTGTTTCAAATCTAATGTTGAATTCTGCCTTAAAGCAGCTAATGGATTTTGTATTATGTGCCCTTAATAGTTTAATCTCTACACTTCAATCTCTTTATCTCCTTGGTGGCCTCAACACTCCTGGTCAGTGACTGTCTGCCAATTTAGACAATAAGACCTTTAATGGCTACCCAATCTAGCCTCACTCTCTCTCTCTCAGGTACATTCATCCCCACTGGAACTTAAGAAGCCTGTATTAGAGCTCCCTCTACAGGAGGATAACAATACTGCACATCTTATCAGACAGCAATGAATAAAGAAGACATAAAAGATGAGATGCTCTAAGCTCAACATTAATGAAACGTCTAAGCCTCCGAGTGACTGAATATCAGATCCTAATGCTCTTTCACACTCCAGAAGCTCAGAGTAGCTAAAGCTGATGAAGAATCTCCGCTCTATCTTTCTGCTCTTTTTTAAACATCATGATTAAACAGAAAAACCCCTCAGACCAAATAATCTCACTGACTCTTTGCAGAGAAATGACAAACCAATGCACAAGGACTTGGTCTAGTATGTCAATGTACACATCTGGTCCTCAAACTCCTCATAACATCTTTAGAACAAAAAAACAGGCTTATTGTGACAGGCTGAAATGAAAAAAGAGGAAAATGACAGAATGGTGAAGTTCAGCTGCCTGGTCCCTTTCCCTCCTCCACGTCTCCGCTGAAAGAAATTCACTATTTATAATGTCATCTTATCTGCTTGCTTGAGGGCCGCACTGTGAGTGCACTTATACTTCCCTTTGTTAGGGTGAGTTGGCAATTTCCTGTGAGATGGAACAACTGCAGGCAGCCGCTATTTTTTTCCTGATAATGCTCCTGACACAAGGACCAAACTGCTGTTGGCATCAGAGCACAGCCCCAGGCCAGAGCAGTGGGAGTCCTGACATCAGAATCCTGCCATCCTCAACCATTCACAACACAGCATGGCAGGGAAATGAAATAATATAAAAGAAAAAAAATAAATTAACAAATAACAAAAGTGAACAAACAAAGAAATAAAATAAAGAAAGAAAAAGAGTGTATATATATATATATACTTTTTTCCCACTTGAACACACCTTATAAAGTGTGACCATTTCATGATGGGCCAATAGAAATACTCCAGAATCACTTGGGATAAATCTGATTGGTTGATTGGTTTTGCCCATATCTAAAAAGATATATATCGCTGCTGCTGGAACAAAACCTTGTATTTCCATTTTTGTCATAATTTGTGACATAATTTCAAAGTACCTGATGTCGTTTACGTTGTTTGTAAATTTCATGATGAATTAATCAAAAGAAACAACCCAGAATTACTTGGACACACGTCTGGTTCCATTAACTTACATTATAAATAGGGGATGTTTTTTCTTTCTCCAGTAAAGTTACCATTTTGGAGATATATATATATATATATAGAATGTGTGTTTCTTGTTCTTCTTGCCTGGTAAAATCCAATTCTATTCTTTTTATTCCACCTGCTTTCTGCTTTCTCATTTAATCAATATTCCTCCGCTGGAGATGGTCTGTAAGCAAATCGTTCTCATTGTCCTGAACTCAACAGGCAAAATAAGCCCATCCGAACCCGAGTCCTGATTAAAGACTCTATTAATATAGGGCTCCTGATAATAATGATCAATCCCAGCTATAACAGCTGCCATGAGCGCTGCAGTCACTGCGTCCTGCTCTAATGTGTTATAGCGCCATAAAGGAACTAAGCAGCGCTCAGTAGTGGGCAGCAGCGACCCCGGGCGGGGGCAGCTTTTACCCCACCTCTCCAACCCCCCCAAGCCCATACCCCCCACACCCCTCCTCCGTACAGGTAGGCTAACGCGAGCCTCATTTAGCGCTACGCTGCTTTTCCTAATTAGCGCCGCGAGGCCTCATTAAGTCCGCTCTAATGAATAAATATTGTATTTCATAGCCTGATTACCAGATCAGCTCAATGCTCGAGCGTCGTAAACAATTATTTCCCTAAATATTCATCACCCTAAAGTGGATGATCATTGGTATTTAATACCAGTATTTTCAAGTGCACCTTTATTATGCAAATAATACTTTTGGAAGCGTTCGTTTCCTGCAGAACCGAGGAAGATTCACACGGGGAAATAAAAAGTGAGAGATTCTGTAAGAGTGACACACTGCGAAGTTTTGAGAAGGCTGAGAAGATCAGTCTGAATAAGCTCACTAGACTATCTGGGTTTTCACAAAGCCTGTGCCGAGACCGAGGCTGTGCTTAGAGAGACTTCATTTATTACAGGAGGACACTTGTTTGGCTGCTAAGTCCTTGTGTGATTGAGCCATCTCACTGTTTTAATACCTTCTGCAGACCAAAGTCATTTCAGCTGATTCGAGGCAAACGTGTAAAACACAATGTATAAATATGTACTGAGAAAACAATTCAGTTCAATTAAAGCTGAACTAAACCTGAAACCGACACAGAAAATCGGTTAAAAACACTCACACCACCATTATCACTTATGACAAGCAAGACTGTACACTGTTCACACATGCAGCGAGAGAGGTGGGGGGGGGGGGCGAGAGAGAGAGAGAGAGAGAGAGAGAGAGAGAGAGAGAGAGAGAGAGAGAGAGAGAGAGAGAGAGAGAGAGAGAGAGAGAGAGAGAGAGAGAGAGAGAGAGAGAGAGAGCGCACACTAATATGCTTTAATAGGAAAAATGATTTACAGGTATAAGATTTCCCATTAGAGTCTGCTAATTATTTCCACACCATTAGTGGCAGTTCTCTAATGAAGGCTCTGAGCAGGCGATGCAGTATATCAGACTGCTCTAGTAAAAGCGGGACAGAAGGGGAGATGGGGCAGGAGAACATTTGCCCTCCCCACTACACAGACACACTGAAGGACACACATTCAACCAGCACCAACAGGGCTTTTCACAGTGGCTTATTTAAAATAGTTCACATGACCCATTCAGACCACCTACTCTCAGCGCTCAACACACCTGAACCAGGTATTCTCTGTTCTTATTGGCCCTGTTTAGGTGTGTGGGGAACAAATATGGGGAAACATCTACATTAAACACACATCTATATTTTTAACCCCCTAAAGCCATTAAACACATTCAGGCTCCAAGCAAAATACTACATGGGGCTCAATTATATTATTTTGTATGCACATATGTTCTATGGACACTTTTATAAGAATGACAAATATCAAGGTTTAAAAAAAAAAAAAAAAAAACACCACCACACACACACACACACACACACACACAGCTTGTGTGACTGGAAGGCCCTAATGCAACTGCTTATTATTTATATCAGAAAATAGTTAGCAGTATAAAATGTGGAAAAGAAAAAAAAATGCATTCTAGATGAGTCCTTACATTACACAAAGGAAACTTGATCAACTGGGACAGCACACAGGCAGATTAGAAACTATAATGCATTTATTGGATGAAAGTACAAGTGTTGAACAAAGTTCATGAACAGTTTCTTAAAAGTGAATTCACCACATGACTCCTGCTCAATTTTCTGCCTCCCTACTTTAATTCAGCACAAAGAAAAGCCTTGTAGAAAAAAAAAAATTCATTCAAACAGTATTTTACAGTGTATGAAAGGTGGAATAAAAAAAAAAAAAAAGAATCTGAAAGGCATTAAAAACATGCTCAAGCTGTAAAAATCATGTAAGCAAAATTACAGTACAGTTTTTTCAGTTTCTCTGCCACTAAGCAAATCAATAACTTGGTAACTTTATACATTTAAAACAATGTAAATTTTAAAAGTTGTGTAGACCATTTTCAATTGGCTACTCAAAAGGCACATGAACTTACATGAAGTTTTGAAATGTCCTATTCAAATTCTGAAAACATACAGAACCAAAAACAGGCAGTGGTCATTTAAAATCAGCGGGGCTGAACAGGGGCTGCCGTTTTCTCACTCGCTCTCCTCCAACTCCTTCTTCAGGCTAAAGACGGAAAGACAGTATAAGTGTCAAGCCTCCATTTTAACACTTGAGTTGTAGAACACGTCATTCCTTGTTCTGTGCAACTTGTATGACAAGCTAATAATTTGAATGAAAACATTACCTGTTCAGGTAAGCATGAACATTGTCATAGCCATGGTACTTTGCCAGATAGACCAGCACACCTGTAGCACAACGACCTTCTCTGGCCCTGCAGAAGCTGCAGTTACAAATGCCTCTGCATGGCGGGCAACGCCACTCCTGCAAGAGAGTCACATCTCCATCACATACATATCCAGCACTCTGTCACTAATAAATAAACACACACACACCTAAGCTGCTTCTCCTTCTGGGTCTCTGGGAGGGATGCTGGAGCCTATCCCAGCTGTCATTGGGCAAAACTACCAATACAGTAAAAGATACTTAACTGACTGATTGGATGATTGTTTTACTATAAAGTGTACAAGCTACTCCAACTGCATACAATTAGTCAGTGAATGTTAAGATATGCCACACTCCAGTCTGAATCCCGACGTGACTGCTACTAAAAAGTATGCTGACTGCAACGTCCGACTTTGTTTTACAGTACTTAAGCACTAGACCTGGTTAGCAAACTCGGTATTTGTTTTTTTTATTTTGTGGCCTGTTTGGCCTCCTGTGTTGTTGGGTCTCTAAGATTCATCTTTCTCACCTATGCACAAACTCGAAATCAGTCTATGGTTGAATATCATATACTGGATTTCACACTATCCGTAAAAAATGTCAGTCTGCACAGTCTCAAGTGTTGTATGAAAGCACTGCTCACTGAACATTAAGCGCAGATTGAAAGTGTTTCCTGTACTCACCGGGTCCAGCAGAGCATCCCGGACTTCCTCTCCATAACGGTTCCGCAGACAAGGTCCACAGAACTGCCCCCTGACCCCTACACACTCTGGGTTGCGGCAATTAGTCTTGGTATCTGTTGTCTTCTGACGACATTGGTGACAGGTGGAACCCTACAGTATAGACAGACTTTCAAACCAGTTTCTTGCTTTCTTTTCTTTGCAAATTGCAAACAGTGGCCATTCTGACAAACAACACTCTCAGTCCTCATGGGGCAGACCGAGGACACATAGGCAGAGAGCAGGGGCACAAATTCAGATGTAAACAACTAGGATAACTTACAGTGCTGCGGTTGTAGACCTTCTCTCTGACATTAAAGCAGATATTGTCCAGTTCTGCCTGGGTAATCTCTTCCACAGGTCTTACCACATGGGGGATGGCAAGAACACCGGTGTAGGTGCGTCGACGGCGCGGCTCCTAGACAAAAACATTTGAAGTCAAATACAAAATATCTTACCACTTTGTGTGCCCATGTATATGAACAAGTTGACAGAGAAGCCAAAGAAAATATATAAAACACTTCAGGGGTAAATGCGATTCAACCCTCCCATCATGCCCAGCATCTTACTGGTTCATAATCATCGTCTTCGCTGTATCTGTTCCTGCGAACCAGGCCAAACTTGTCCTCAGACTCTTCTTCAGGAGGAGTGGGGGGACCATCCACCAGTGAACGGGAGCGAGTGTGAGGCCGTGATGTACGTTCAGGATTCTTTCTCCGAAGTCCAGGTGTTTCCAGAGAACGGCGAGGAACACGCCGAGGCTACACATACAGGGAGAAGGGATAGAACCTGGATAAGTATCAGTTAACTCTCTCAAAGTTCTTCTCTTTATCAATCATTTTTACTTAGTAAGTGCTTTGTGACTCACCGTATTGGTCAATGGTAGAGACATCCTCCTAGGGAAGAGACCAGGAACTTTGTTCAACTCTGCCATTAGCTTTGCCAGCTACAAAGAGGAAAAAGTTAAATTTCATATATTTGCTTACAAACTAGCTTCAGTTACCAAGTAATTGACCCGGCAATTATTCTACAGTAATGCGTGATGTCCAGGTGATCGTTTCAAAAGCAAACCTTTCCTACTATTATCAGCATCTTAATTATCATAAGTAATTTAATGTGCTGTATAGTAAACAGCCTACCATAGCCTTGTTCTCTTTAATATTGAGTGCTCTCTTCGCAACAAAGTTCTCCTCCTCATCTGAGTCGGACTCTGGGTCTTTGGGTTGAGGAGCAGCCTGAGGACTCGTCGACTTCTTCTGATTGCCTTTTTTTTTTGCTGGGAACTTCATAGCCACTCTAAGGGTGAAGGAGCGACGAGGTCTTTTCAAAGGCTCTAAAGAATCTGAGTCAGAATCCATTTTCTGAAATGACAATGTAAGTGAATTAATCAATAAAGATAAAAGTTGTGATGCATATACCAACTAAATATGGTACTTGATGAACAGTAAAATGAACTCTGCTGCAACTCACCAGGGTATTCATCTGATTACTGAAGTCATTCTCCTCAAAGCCACTGCAAGCTTCCTCCTCAGACACTGTGGGGCCTCTGAAAACTTTCCCTGTCTTAGCTGAGCTTCTTGTTTGTCTCACAGGCCTCTTCTGTGTGAGGAGAAACGTACACTTCAGAGCCAGAAACAACAGTGAACATCATGAACTTGAAGTTGTAAAGGTGAGAATGCTGATATTAGTTACTGGTGAACTATGGTAACCACTAAAGATGGAGAAGCATGTTTGTTAAAGGGTGGGATTTCTTAATTTTAGATTACTGTACCGTAGTCGCAAAGCCATCAGAGCCGAAGCTGTCGCAGCTGTCGTCTGAGGAAGAGGATGAAGAGGAGGAAGAGGTCTCTATAGGAACCAGAGAAGAGTTTCGATAACTCCTCAGGTTCATTCTGGTGGGGGGAGGGGGCTGCTGTCTCTGCAGGGGGAGGAAAACCACACCAAAGCAGTCAGCACAAACACAACTTTACTTCTTCTAGAAGAAAAAACTGGTTTAAAAATGATTCGAATAGTTTGTTCATATTAGGCGTGTCTCTCATAGTTTTATTTCAGTTTTTCTACTTTACCGAACAAAATAAGGGGAGGGCGTAAACAAAAACAAACAATACTAAAAGCAAACCTAAACAATAGGTACTATTTCTGAAGGAAACATGCCTCGATGACTGAGTTACTGAAATACCCTGTGTTACATACATGCATTTCACGAAGTTAACGAGCTTAGCAACATTTTGCTGCGCAAAAACTGGAATTTTAAGAAAGATTAAAAACGGTGCACATGAACTATTTAACTAGCTAGCTAGTTAACCAGCTTAAGCTAAGACAGAGCACACTAGCTATAAAAGAAATCAACCTAACGTAAGCTACCTACTTCACAGGACACTTAAAAGTAAACTGTACATTCGTGCAAAGAAACAAACAATATTAACTGCAAGAAGAAACAATAGCGTGTGTTTGCCTACCTTGGTGCGCATTGTTTCGTCTTCTCTTATCCCGTCCCGTCCTGTCCTGCAGCAGTGAGTGTATGAAGCAGAAAAGCGTTACTGCAGGGCGCTTAGCCTGGAAGTTCGCGGGAAATTTTCAAGAGGCGTGGCAACACTGCGCGCCACGGCGAAGTCCTGCAAGATGCCTAAAAAAATTCTAAATAAGTCAACTTAACGCTAGATATAATTACATCTGTCATATAACATGTCACTCCAAATCCACCTGTACAGTATTATCTAATCATAAGCTGCAACTGAGCTCACATTAATAAGGTAAGAACGGCATATTTAAATATAAGTTCCTTTCAGGATCTTTAGCCGTGGCGCCAAATGGCTTTAAACTATTTGCATGAGAGGGTGTGAAGCGCGCGTTATTCGCTTTGGTGACCCACATCCTTAACTTTGTAGTGGCAGAAACAGAAACATACTACAATTTTTAAAATGTTTAGTTTACTTTATTTTATTGCAACAAATATTTTTATAGTTTAACTATATATATATATATATATATATATATATATATATGTATGTCAAAATAGAACCCCTTAAACCCTTTGACAATAAAACTTGTCACAGTTCATGTAAGGTAGCTTAGTGTGCATCAGACACCCCACCACACACCAATACACAATGGGTAGTCAAATAATGTAAAGTCCCAGATAATTGAATTAGAAATGGTCTTTGTCTTCATCACAGACCTCTTCAAGAACTTATAATGAAAATTACTGGAGTATTATTCAGAAAAAGAAGATCCTTCCTGTGGAATAATTGTCAGCATGAGGATTGAAGCCTTTGGTCTTCCAGGTATAGAAAACGTGTTAAAAAGACAACAAATCAGGTGTCCTGTCCTAACGTCTTCATGAGTTTTATGCCCATATTTCCTTTACTGATTAGTTTCTTCCACTCACAGAAAAATGCAATTTTTAATTGCTTGCTAACATGCAGATGCACAATGAATACTAAACATACATCCACATCCACATAGCATTGTTGTCATCATTGTCTGAACTCATTTGAAATTAGGGATGAGCGTTGGATACTAAAAATCACATTTTGTAGCTGAACCTTTGCATTTAAGGGTCCCCAGACTCAAGTCTCATAAATCTATCAGAATGAATAAAACATAAATAAACATCTGTTTTGCAAAAATCTTTTATATTAAAATAATTTAGCATGTCTATATTTCTTTCAAAATAATTCTTGTTAGTTTAAGTTTGACCCATTTTCACATTTTTCTTAATTTGTCTACCCTCTGCAAATGATGTGTCCCATGGTGTCTGAGTCTCTTGGATTAATGCTCTAGTTATGATAAAAACAGTTAATCATGGACATTTTGAATGTCCACTCATACAAAATAAAACCCTCTAACTCCGCCCACGTCCTCCCCCTCGCCCTCCTCTTCGTGGACGGCCTCTGAGCTGTCTCTGGTCCTGCTGCTTGTACTCTTGTTTGGGAGGCTTTTTGCGTTCTACTTTAATCCACCCTCCCTCGTTGCCTTTGGTCTCCTCTGCTTCATTCTTCTGCTTTTCTGCTGTCACCGTTGCCATCCCTGGTATAATCCTTGGGTGGTTCTGTGGTACCACAGTGCTGTTGTTCCAAGGTCGTCCACTGTGTTGAAATCCTCTAGTGGCACCCTGAGATATATGAGTGGAGACTTTAGAAAGCTTCCTGTCCCCTGCTCCCGGCACAGTCATACAATCATGGTAGTTGTTTCTGGGGTACTTGTACATAGCTCCTGCACTAACAGGGCGCTCTCTTTCCGATGCACTCTCAGAGGTCGTACTGGACGGGCTACTGCCCTTTGACCCCAGGTGGAGAGAGGAGAGTTTGGTAGACAGTGTAGGTGAAGAGCTTCTGGAGCTGGCCCACGGTGAGAATGGATTGCGATTGGGCGATTTTCGCACAGCTGAAGCATAGGAAGTCTGGTTCCCAAAGGCAGATAGAAACTGCGGGAGGGTCATGGATTCGGCTGAGAGGCTGTTAGGCGTGCCATTGTTGCGCTCCTGGGTTAGGTTCTCCTTCATCTGCTTTAACCTCAGACTGGAAATCCACTGAGGGTCAATACCTGTAAGAGCAAGATGAATAAAACAAATAAAATACAACGTATGGACAGGTCAACATGTATCTGGTTTGCCTTAACATTATTATAGTCAATAAAGCAAATACAGTCAAGCAGATTAACTATACTACATTGCTATAATGCAAATAGGCCAACGAGGCCATACTGAATTTTGATGTTACCAGAACAAAAAATTTGTATCTCCAAAATGTTAACTTCATGTGAGAAAGAAAAATTATTCTGGACTTTTAACATGTTAACCTAGGAAGATTTAATTCCATTTAATTTTTTGTTCTATTTCTATAGATGCATTCATCATAAAATGGTCACACAAAGTAAAGGGAAGCCAGCCTTTTCAAATTTTGTGAACAAAGAAGATGTGGCAAAAAGGGAGACTGGAACTGAAAATTCAATGGTGTGTTGTTCCAGCAGTGCAGATTTACTTGAATTCAACCAAACACATAATTTCTACATGAATAAAATACATAAACACAATTACTGCCAATACTAATGTAGAAGACAAATGTGTTTCTGTACCATATTTCATTCATGTGGAAATCACATACACATTTGAATCAAGTAATTCAGGAAAGTAAAAAAACATATCTGAAAACACTTTTTCCACTCAGAATTTTCAATGGTTCCCAAGAGTAAAGCCCATTACCAGAGTTGGAGCGACTCCTGTAGTTTCCTTCCCCATTTAATGGTGTAGTTTCTATGAGCAGCTCTACAGCCTTGATATCATCTCCCCCACTGGCTGGGCTCCACTGCACTAAGTGCACATGTCTAGTGCTCTTTGGAGACTTGACATCACTCTGAAGAGAAAACAAGCACAAGGTGAGAGACGAGCAGGTACTGAGCTCTGCAGCCTTTCTCTTGTGCCCAAGTGAAGTTTGGACATGGAGGGATAGGAAACTGCACTGCAATGAGTCCAGCTGGCTGGACAAGCTCCCCGTCTTTTTGCCATCTAACTATGCGTTTGATTTACACTACATAATTATTTAGATGTAATTACAAAAAACTTTGTAAATGGAATTTGCTCTGTAATTAAAATCAATTTACATTCTGAATCAATAGGTTTGAGTGTACAAGTGCAACTTTTTCTTTTTATATTAATGTAAAAAAAAAGCAGACATAAAAATTATGTTTCTGCTAATCAAGACTGTTTACATCTTTTTTTTTTCAGATTCAGTTTATAATAAATTGTCACACCTACTTACAAACACATGGCATTTATTGAACATTTAAATTCAGTATTTTCAACAGAGCTTCTCTGCTTGTTTCAACGAGGTATGAGTGAAAAATAATAATATGAAACTACAATATGTTTTTGCTATTGCCAGTGATATCTGCGACTTCTAAGGGGTAAAACATGCAACTCATTTACATTAAGTATGTAGGAGGATGTGATTCTAGACTGGGCCAAAGTAAAGAGGAAGTCCTTCCACATCCATTGTAGTACTACAATACATGATATTTATTTGAAAAGTATGCAACAGTGTATAGCAAATTGAAAAAAAGTCAAGAGATGTGTTTTCCAAAATGCCTTGTGTTGATTTTATGAATTTTCATTACCTCATAATTTATAATGCAGTCAACAGTCTGTTTGTCAGATATGCCAACAATCCACTTGTCCATCACAAATGGTGGCTGAAAAGAATTGAGAGTGCATACAGTGTTTATTACATGGAAGTCTGTAATTCATCATACTGTGCTGTGCTGTGTAACTGTGGTGCTATTAGAACGCACCTTAGTCATCTTTAACACTTCCACATCTGGTCTATTTGCATTAAAGGTGACGTCCTTGATATAGGTTATGGCAACTTCATCACCGTCCAGCTCCATGTACATTTTCCATTTGCAGTCCTACAGAGAGCACATCAAAGAGATAATAAGACATCCAGGATCAATACTCAATGGTCTAGCATTTAAATACATTGAAGTGGACATCAGAGGACATCAATGGTCACATCTGATGGTTCTTATACTACTGTTAAACAAACATCACAGCCTAGATTTAGAAATGAACAGGTAGATGAAACTAGGGAATTTTTTTTTCTGAATGTGAATGCAACATGTAAATGAATGCAACATTAGTATTTCTACTTAAAGTGGATTTTCTGGGGGGCAAACTGAAATTTGTTACATTGAGAATACAATAAAATCCTAACTATAGGGTTTCAGGATTGCTAAAACAGTTGGCTAATATTTGGCTTTCCATTACGTCTTTAAACCTTAACCAAATACTTGGTAGAATCCCACCTAATCTATACTATTCTATTCTTCCATTTCCATACTGTTTGCCCTTGCTGACTTGCCCTCACCATTTCCCCTCAGGAGATTCCCCCCATGTCTTAGTTGAACTTATATAGGACCTTCCTACCCATCCAGACAGAGCAAGGCCAATCATGCTCTCTTTGACTCCTGGCCACAGATGGCTGTGGCAACACCAGGGATCGAACCTGCAATCTCCCGATGGTGATGCCAATGCTTAGTTGTGCTGCTTGTGAGCCTTAGGGGTTGCATTGTAAATCTAAAGCTTGCAAAGTGTATGTATGTTATACTCAAGACTTAAAAAGTGAAAGTTTGCTTAGCTAATTAGCCCCCTCCAACTAGCCTACCTGAGGGCAAGTGCATCCTTATTGAAAAATCCACTCGTTGATGTCCCCACCCTTCTTGTACTATGAGTGACCACTTTAGTAATGTAGGTGCTACACACTTTCCAGTTCTGAGGCATGCTAAATTCAGTTTATTACAGCAATTTCCAGAGAAGGCATGCTAGATTTAGTATTAAAATGGAAGACGTGTTTACTTGTTTTTCTGTCTTAAGAGTCACAGCGTAAAAATCATAGTCTGATCAATCTGTGCCCCATATCTGCATGCACACATACTCCAAGTATGTTGCTAATTCTAACTTTTGTAAGAACAATCCTAACAAATTCAAATACACAAACCCCTGCACCAACACATGAAAAAAAAGGAAAATTAGGGAAAAAAATGCACACTACAAGCAGACAAAGGTGTGCAAGTGAGCCCATAAACATCCACTCTCATTCACATTAGCAATGGAAATGTGGCCCTCATCATAGGGCATGTTAAAGCTGTCTGGCTGTGTGCACAGTGCACATGCTGACAGAGCAGTAATGATTCCTTTGCTCCTCCAGCCCACAGCACCAGGCACAGGTCGTTACTTAAAATGCACTGCTTCTGTTGCCTTTGCTGCGAGCCAATCTGCTGTGTACAGAAAATCAGACAACACATCACAAGACAGCCACATATACACTCATCTGTACTGGGCTCAGGACTGTGTATGTGTTTAAAGGAGGTGCATGCAGAGTATGGATGGAGGAGCGCGTGTGCCGAGGGCACGTTTTGTATGTATGAGTGAGTATGTGTGAGCGTGCTGGATGGATCTCAAAGCGTCAGTGTCAGAGGTCCTCAAAGCGTCGATGTCAGAAGCCCTGTGGCCCTGTAAAGCTGCCAGGCTCCTCCTCGCTGGAACGGGCTGCTAGCGTGTTGGCCCAGCGTTGGCCCCGCTGTTGGACCCGGCCTAATCACACCGGCAGAAACAATGTGCTGTGATGGCGGCCAGCACAGCGAGCGTCTAATGACGCCTCATACATAATTCAGCACCTTTCCCTCGACTCAGCGCTGATATCCTCATTAACAGCACACTCGCTGCCTGTCAGATGGCCAGTGCACAATCGCAGGCCCCTCATTTAGTCTTTGAGAAGTGCAGCTGCTACCATGACACCGCCAGCAAAGAGGGAGAGGAGAGAGTGAGAGCGAGTGAGAGAGGGAGATAGGGAATGAAGAGAGGCAGAGCGAGAGAGGGAGAGAGGGAGAGAGAGGGAGAGAGGGAGAGAGAGAGAGAGAGAGAGAGAGAGAGAGAGAATTAGAGAAAAAATGGAGAGGGGAAGAATGAGAGAGAGCAAGTGAGGGAGGTGGAGGGGAGGCAAGAGAAGGAGAGAAGTCGAGAGAGAGAGAGAGAGAGAGAGAGAGAGAGAGAGAGAGAGAGAGAGAGAGAGAGAGAGAGAGAGAGAGAGAGAGGGGAAAAGTGAGCAGAGCGGGTTTGTTTTATTTAGTGCAAAAAAACCTTCCAGTTTGTAAAAACAAGGCTGACACGGAGCCTGACACCAGGCAGGGGAAAATAATTAGCTCTCATTTTCTCAGCCTCCTGTTTCCTTCTCCCTGCTGAGTTTCCTCCCCACTAAACCACCACATGTCAGGAGAAATGGGAGGCAATTAGCGGCCTCGCTTCAGCCCCGCCGCACGCACTGAAAGGGGACTATTTATGATGGGACAATGAACAGCTGAAAGATTAAATAACATTTGCCTTTTAAAAAGAAAATGACTTCTGGCTAAATGGGCCATTTTTGATTAAATTCAAGCAGCAAGTGGAGAAGCGGCCTTTCTCCCCTCTTTGAGATCCGAACAAAGCCTTTGCTAGCAAAAAGGGGGTGGATGCTACGTATCGCTTTAGATGAAAGATTTATTTATCTATTTTTTCTGTTTATTTTTAAAGGGGAGAAGAAGAAGAAAAAAAACAATCTTGTGAACAGAAATGTGCTTTGTGAGATGGTGGTCAATAGCTGATGGGAGAATAACAGGCATCTTTATTTAAGGAAATGGCAACTTCAATGTGAAGAGTATTGCTATCACGACACCCTAAAGAGTCTCAGCTCTATACACTGATGACAAGCCATCACCCAGGGAACAAACGGCGTCCTTCTGAACATTAGCATAGATAAGATTATAAAATATTGATTGCAAATAATAAAAAAAAAAAAAATCACCAAGTTATGTGTGGTATGAAGCGAAAAAAAAATATGAATTGTAACAAGAAAAATATTTTCCTGAGAAAACTGGCAGCAGTTTGAAAACTTTAAAGCATCACTGAGAACTTTCTGGCACATCAGAAACAGTAGAGGAGCCAGATATCTGTTCCTAAGGCTGGAGCTCCAACAGTGCTGCAGTAGTGTTTTTTCAGCTCTGAGCTCACCAAAACTGAGTAATGCCTATTACGTAATGAAAAACTGCAAATGAAAAAAAAAAAAAATCCAAACAAAAAACTGCACAGGTTGAAAATAACAGCCTACTGCAAAGCCTACAGTATTGTTCTCAAGGTAAATGCAGAATGAGATTTGGTAAGATAATATAAGTGGGAGATGTTCTTAATGAATATGTATCACCTTTGGTCCTGTTCCTGCTTTCCAGTGATAACCAAACACCAACTCCAAACTAACAATCTTCCTCCAACCCTCCTCTTCTTCCTCACGGGCCCACTCATCCTGACAGAGGACACAAGGAACATTACAACATCAGCAACACTCTAATCATGTCACCCTGCATTTAACATACGTCAAGAGACAATATGTTCACAGTAAAGGCAGAGGCAGGAGGTGGGAACGCTCCATCATTAGGACACAAATGTGACCGCAATAGTGAACTGAACAAATAAAGAAAAGTCTGAATCAGCAACAGATGAACATGGTTTTATGTCACAAAATGAGATGAATTCAATTACCATATAACAAGAAATAAAAAAGATACAGAGCAGAACTCCAGGCATACCTTCGTTAGCGGAGGGAAATGAAACAGTCCCAGGTAATCGTTGGTTAATTTTTCAATTTCGGCCTAAAAATAAAGAACAGGTATTACCACTATCATCATCAGGAATAAAGATGACACCTAAAAACACAGTGAAATACTTAGTAAAGTATTATTTGATCAAGGAATAACAAATATCTATATTGACGGTCCATGCCCTCGCTTACAAAGATCATGTTTTTAGCTATAAGGAGGAATTGAAGAAAGCTAACACACTCTATTATTCAAAAATCATCCAAGGCGCACATGGTAGTTCTAGAGCTCTCTTTTCTACTGTTAATAAGTTACTGTGTCCTGTGAAATGTTTTCCTTTGACCCCATCACCAGAATTCTGCTCTCGATTTATAGCTTTTTTCTATTGAAAATTTGATTTAATATACTCTCAATTTCAGCCAATTTTAGCTTAATTGAATTTCTAGCCTCAGTCGTTTCGATTTAACAGCAGTTGTTTTTCTACTTTTAATAGTGTGGATAAAAGTTTTGTCGTAAAGCTTATTAAGTCCTCTAGAGCTACCACTTGCCAACTGGACCCCATGTCAACAGACTGGGCGAAAGCTTGTCATGCTTCTATTTGTCCTCTCACTACTCAGGTCATCAATGCATCGCTCAGTTCAGGTTTTGTACCAGCTTGTTTGAAATTGGCTGCCATTATGCCGATTCTGAAGAAGACTGGTTTAGACCCTGAGAATTTAGCAAATTATAAGCCAATCTCTAATCTTCCATTTCTCACCAAAATACTTGAACGGGCGGTAGCAGTCCAGTTAATAGATCATATTGAATTCAATGACTTGTTTGAGTTTTAGAAAGAATCACAGCACTGAAACTGCACTTGTTAGGGTGGTGAATGATCTCTTACTAGCAGCTGTTGAACTTGCTTGTTCTATTGGACTTTACTGTCACTTTTGATATGGTATGCCATAGCCTACTACTACATTGGCTTCAAAATTTGATTGGCATATCTGGTACTGCACTTGCCTGGTTTCAGCCATATCTAGCAGACAGGCAGCAGTTTGTCTCTATTGGAGGTAACAGATCTGACTCGTGGTCCCCGTCATGTGGTTTCCCTCAGGGGTCAGTTCTTGTCCCTTTGCTCTTTATGCTGTACATGCTCTCCCTTGGTGACATCATCAGGCAACATGGATTGCAGTTTCATTGTTTTGCAGACGATGTGCAGATCTATATATATACTAAACCATGTAGCAGTTTATCACCCTTGGTGTTGATTAATTATTTAGCTGATGTTAGAACATGGATGACTGAGAACTTCCTGAGTCTTAATAGTAATAAGTTAAAGGCCATATTAATTGCCTCTACAGCTACAGTTAAAAGGATAAGCAATACTGCTGTCTCTGTTCCTGGTTATATTGTCTCTTCTTCAACCTAGATCAGAAACTTGGGAGTGATCTTTGACTACACTGTGTTTTGAACCCCATATCAAGAACACCTGTAAGGCAGCCTTTTTCCATCTGAAAAGCATTGCTAGGAACCGCCCTTTTCTCTCCTTTTCTGCTGCTGAGACTGTTATCCATGCTTTTGTAACATCTAGAATTGACTACTGCAATCCTGTGCTACATGGACTCCCTGCTCGGGTTCTGAATAGGCTGCAGTATGTGCAGAATTCAGCTGCAGGGGTTTTAACCCACACTAGATCTTGGGAGCACATCAGTCCAACTCTGAAACAACTTCATTGGCTCCCAGTACAGCATCATGTTCAATACAAATTGCTTGTGCTGGTTTTTAAATCTTTGAATGGCCTTGCCCCCTCCTACCTTGGTAGTCTACTTCAGTTATACTCTCCAGCTCGCACCCTTCGATTCACATTTGTTCAAAGTTCCTCCCTCTAAGCTGCTCACTTTTGGTGACAGGGCATTCAGTATTGCTGGCCCCAAGCTGTAGAATAGTCTCCCCTGCGTGCTTGTTTGACTCTGGCTGTGTTCAAAGATAGTCTTAAAACCCACCTTTTCCAGATGGCTGTTGGGCAAACCAGTACTGTGATTTTTTTAAACTAGTGTATTGCATTTATATATTTTTTTATCTATTTTAAATTATTTTTAATTATTTTTCTATGATTTTCATTGTACAGTGTCCTTAGGTGTCTTGAAAGGCGCCACAGCGGATCATCTGCCTCCATCTTGCCCTATCCACTGCCTCCTCTACTTTCACACCAACCATCTCCATGTCCACCTTCACTACATCCATAAACCTTCTCTGAGGTCTACCTCTTCTCCTTCTACCCGGCAGCTCCATCTCCAACATTCTTTGCCCAATATATCCACTATTCCTCCTCAACACATGTCCAAACCATCTCAACCTGGCCTCTCTGGCTTTATCTCCAAACTGCTCCACCTTCACTGTCCCTCTGATCTGCTCATTTCTAATCTTGTCCAACCTTGTCACTCCCAACGAAAATCTCAGCATCTTCATCTCCGCCACCTCCAGCTCAACCTCCTGTCTTTTAGACAGAGCCACAGTCTCCAAACCATACATCATAGCAGGACGCACTACTGTCTTGTAAACCTTCCCTTTCACTTTTGCTGCTATCCTTCTGTCACACATCAGCCATGACACCCGTCTCCACCCACTCCATCCTGCCTGCACCCTCTTCCTCACCTCTTTTTTGTACTGTCCATTGCTCTGGATGGTTGACCCAAGATATTTGAAGTCATCCACCTTTACGACCTCTACTCCTTGCATCTTCACCTTTCCACCTGCCTGCCTCTCATTCACACACATGTATTCTGTCTTATCTCTACTGACCTTCATTCCTCTCCTCTCCAGTGCAAACCTCCACCTATCCAGATTCTCTTCCACCTGCTCTCTACTCTCACCACAGATTACAATGTCATCTGCAAACATCATGGTCCATGGAGCCTCCTGCCTGACCTCATCTGTCAACCTGTCCATAAAAATTGCAAACAAGAAGGGGCTCAAAGCTGATCCCTGATGTAACCCTACCTTCACCTTGAAACCATAAAATGTTATTATTATATTATTATTATATCTGTACAGCAAAGGCTTTTGAGTTACAAAGACAAATACAACACATATGTGCACCATTTTTATTACAATTTGCAATTGCAGTTTTTATTTTTATTTAATTGTTATTTTGATTTTTAATTGTAATTCAGTTTCAGGGACTGTTTAATTTTCATATGTGGACTGTGTGGACAGCGGGGTGAATGATACATTCTGAAACTTTAACAGTGTTTGCATATTACATCAAACTATTTTCTTTAAAAAAAACTCAACCCTTTAAGGGCCAACACTGACTAGAAGTGGAAGCATGTCGTTATCGTGCTGGGCAACTTTCTCAGACACTTGTGCTCCTCTCATGTCTGACAGCAGCAGCTTTACCTTCAGGTGTATGATGTGTCCTTTGGAGGTTATGCCCATATCTCTCATATCTGCCTCAGAGAGGAGCAGTAGCCTGCGTCCAGTGATGTGGTTCTGCTTGAAGATATCCGCATAAAGCTGCATCTCACACTCATGTCCTGCAGAAACAGACATATAGCAGATACACTTATAGCTATACATATAACAGAAATATAATGCACATTGTACACATTCCTGACACACAAAGAAATAAAGGAATAGTCAACACTTCATCTTATCAGAACCTCTTACCTGTCCCAAAGATCTGTGAAATCCAGAAGTGCTGTAAAATATGAAATTGAGGACATTTCAGTAAAAATCTGACCAATTAAACTTGCAATTCTCAAAACTGGATCAGCACTATTGTATTGTGGGGATCTGGAACATATAGTGATACTGACCACATGTTCCTCTGTCCAAGCGTGGATGGCCAGGTTTGGGAGCAGCTACAGAGAGAAAGAGAGAGAGTAAAATATGAAAATCACCAACACTCATCACCAGGTGTTCTTTGAAGTAAATATAAAGCATTTAGAATTTTGTAATATGTAAGCTAATAAACATACTGCAAATAAAAGGGTAATAAACTATTCTGTATAAAACATGATGCATCCTTAACATTATGAAGTTATACACCTTTGCTGTGCTACATAAAGATATGCAGCACTTTTTTGACGAAATGTCCTAACAAACTGCAGGGGAACATTTACAGGCATATGTTAACGGGCAAATGTCAGTCAAAACACAACTTGCGTTATTAGCATATAACATTATGGTACAAGAATATAGCCGTGGGAAATGATGGGGAGGAAATCAAAATGAATCAGTAATCTGTGCATGGAGTCACACCTCTTACAACACAGAGTGTCACTCATTTTAAGAGTGATTGAGTAAGAAACAGAAAGAGACATAGAGGGAGGCAGGGAGGGAGAGGGAGAGCAAGTATTGTGCTTCCCCTCTGTCTGGCCACATGGGCCCTCAACTCCCCATCTGTGTAGGGCTCATATCAGAGGAAGTAAACAAAATAATAATATAAAAAAAACACCCATCGCCTGCCAAAGTTCCATTACATACATTTGCCTAATTAGAGTGACATAACAGTGTATTTCGAGCAGCCATCTTGTATTTCACAAATGGCTTGCATGGGTTCATGAGAATGGGAAGTAGCCTGTTCACGGAGAAGAGAGAGGATGAAGGCAGCATGACAAGAGAGAAGTCAGCACGAATGACTCAGCAATTGAAATTCCTCGATCAGTGCAGCGGAGTTCAGCAGGGTACAGCACGCACCCTGTCCTCAGACAATACTGCCATTTTCTGACCTTATGCTCAGTCAGAGCCACAGCAGCATGTACCTGAGAACATCTGGAGGCTACAGTTACTTTTGGGACACCAGAATGGGACATGGCTGTTCATAAAACAGAGATGTAGATGTGTGCTTGATTTTTAGACAGGGGCATGTTTGTATATTATTAGTCAAAAGTTTGGACACACCCTACACAATGTGTTTTTATTAAAGCCACACACAACATGTGCAAGAACATATAGTAACATCGGTTGAGCTTCCTTCACCTTCAAGACTGAAACATCAAGCTGGACCTTCTTTTTGAGGCATTACTACATGTGACATTAACACTTAAAGACGTACGACGTTGTCCGAAAAAAAATCCCAGAAAATTTGAGCCAACACCTCTACTGTTAAATTATTATGCTAGGCTTTTTTCTTTTTTACTTCTTACAATCTTACATAGTGCAGCTTTAAAGAAATTTTAATACAAAGACTTATGCAGAAATGCTTAAGTTTCTAAAACATATAACAGTTGCTGCCCATATATGTGTTTATTACAAATAAATGTATTTATTATATTATTTTTTCTGCACTCCCACAAAGTGTTTCAGCAGCCAACAAGTGTTCATATGTGTATCTTCATTCTTGCTAGAAAAGCACCTTTTGGAGCTGTTTCAGAGAATGCCAACAGTGTTTAAAGCTGCATCAAGGCAAAGGGGGGCTATTATGAAGAATATAAAATATATTTTTTTGTTTTGTTCAACACTTTTTCAGTCACTGCATAATTCCACGTGTTAACATATACATTTATAGTTAACATATACAATTTACAATTTTAATTGTCTTCATTATTATAAAATCTGGAAAGTAGACAAAATAATGAAAATCCTGAAATCCTGAGTAGGTGTGTCCAAACTCTTGGCTAGTACTGTTAATTGTCTAACTGTAGGAGGCTCAGAAATGGTGAGTAGCATGTGATTTATTTCAAGTTAAGATGAGTCACAGATCAATGAATAACATAATGCACACCTCACCGGAAAAGACCAACCCTGCCCTGCCATATCCTCAAGTCATGTGAGTCTGAGTTACTAAAGCCTAATGCTTATTTACAGCAATCCTGATGTCCAGAGATCAAGCTTTTCCTGGAGTGCAATAAAACTGAATTACACTGGGCAATATTTAAAACTAGAGAAAGACCAAATGAGGGAGGCACAAAAATATAGAAAAGCAGAAATGAAAAATCTTTTAATGAAGTTTCTGGTTGATTTGTGACAAACTTTATTGAAAAAGACAGAAAAAGGCAGAAGCAGACAGGATAAAAAAAAAAAAAACATAAATAAGATTAGTATATTGTTATATTAATTAAAACACAGGATTTGAGACAATCCTCAAACAATGCAATACTGTACTACTGAATAAAGTGTAAATTATTTTGATTTCAAAAAAGTAAATATTGTCAGACAAAATACACTTTAACTTAGGGTCCATGCTTAGAGTCCATGCTTTTAACTTGGAGTCATTTATATTCTAAAGACACTACAAGTAAATGTACATTTAATAAATAATTGTTTATCATTAATGTGATTATAGTGATTTTTAACTAATAGGAACAAACTATTTACTCCTCAGATGTGTAAATGCTGCGTGGGTTTCCTCCGGGTTCTCCGGTTTCCTCCCACAGTCCAAAGACATGCAGTCAGGCCAATTGTGTAAAATGATCAAATTGTAAGTCGCTCTGGATAAGAGCGTCAGCCAAATGCCGTAAATGTAATGTAAATGTAAATAGTTTGTACCTGAGATACCCTTTTAAACCAGTTACTATTAGCTTGCTAACTATGGGACTCATCTTTTAAAAACAACAAGCTACATTTAGTCACTACAGACTATAGTGACTATACTATACTGGCTATACTATTCTTAATTGCTTTAAACTGCTAAAAATATATGTTTCACATATGAGAAAACACACATCAGCCACTTCCTTAATGCAGTAACTTATTACAACTTATTACAAACAGTTTTACCCTATCAGTCAGTACACAAGCAATATATAGAAAGTATGCAGTGTTTTAAACTAGGAGTAAGAGCAGCAAACTGATCAGCAGGCTGGAAGACCAAGAACTCGAGAGTTTCCTGAATGTGTCTTCATAGCAAGGTGTCATCAAGTTCTGCAGAAGGGAATCTTGCTCTCTCTCTCATTCTCTTTGTCTCTCTGTCTTGCCTTTTTCGACTATGTGCATCTCTCACAGCCTCACTGCTTTTCCACACTGCTCAAATTGGCCAATCTTAATGTCAGTGAAATGTCACTTCATCATAAAAGCGGCACATCCGCACCAGGCTGACATGCTGCTTGGTCGCCCCTCAGCATGCCACTATACATCCACTTCATTTCCCATAAATGACATCCATAAGGACTCCGAAGGCACCGGACAGGGTGGGCTAATGCAGTCCATACATAGCAAAGGGCAAAAATTCACCTCTGACCTCAACAGGAGATTGCCACCTCAAAAGGTCTTTCACTTAAAAATGCATTTTAAGAAAACATTGTTAATATTAAAAAAGCTAATAAAAAATAAGTAATTATTGCCTCTATCCAGGTAACTATATCCATACTACATATAATTATGTCATTATTAAAAGCTCAGAAAAGCATTTAATATTACAACATGATTCATTCAGTATTATATCTTCATTATTTTTGCATCTGTGAAGAAACCTGTTATAAGGGCACAGTTTCTTGAGGCAGATAAATCAACTGATATCTAAGCACATGCTAAGAGAAGGGGGTCCAGTGGCTAATCACTGTCACTTTCATCAGACCAGTTAAAGGCCATCATGCTGATTTTGTGTCCATTCCGAATGGAGGAGTTCTGTGTGGCCTGCATGCTGACCTGCATGCCCGAGTGGAGCACAGGGTAAGGAAGGTCCAGAGTGAACATGTCCTCCAAACCCTTCATCACGGCCTCCAGAGCCATGCCCCCCAGCTCTCCGTTACATGAGTGCCTGATTTCACACAACAGCTCCGAGCTTTTCAACTCCTCCAGCTTAGACTTGAAAAAAGACTCCGAGCTTATCTTAGCAGCCAGAGGGAAAAAGAGCTGAGAGGAGAGCGGGAAAAGGTAGAGGGAGGAGAGAGTGGGAGAAAGGAACAATGAGACAATGATAGGTGGCCAAAAAACGCACAAATAGAAGAATAACAAAAAACAAAGAAAGAGAGAAACAGGAGGAATTAGCTTTAGATCACCAACACCAACTAGAACAGAGGAAATTGGTGATTTGTCTTTGAAAGAAAGGGAAGGTTCTACAGAAAAGGTTTAGGGTGAAAATCTCTGTGGAACAGGCAGAGAAAGGCCAGCAGGTTTGCAAATATATAAGTCCACTAGTGTTTATTTGAGCATGGTGAGCATTCTATACCCAGCAATATGGACACAACCTGGTTACTGTTTGTCAGCATACTGTACAAAGCAACAACACCAACCAAACAACAAGTGAGCTGCACTGCAAATACAGCTTTCCAGTTTTCACTGCAGAAAGCTTCCTCAGAAAATTAGAGGCTGTTAGCTTCAGCAAAGATATAAATCCACTAGATTTCAGAAAAGAAAAAATATTGAATGAGCAGGTGTCTACAAACCTTTGGACATATAGTGTCTAGTCCTGAACTACATACCATTCTGAACGGAGATTAACCCCTAAAACTGTGTGTCTGTGGGCTGACACGTTATTTCTCTACTTTTGTAACTACATAACATATTAGTTTCATAGTAGTTTAATTCATTTAAGCTACAGAACACTCAACATCACATCGTTCAAAATTTAATGTAGGGCTGCTGTCACCATCTTTTTCTCTGATTAAATTGGCAGTAGGCCAAAGGTTATCTTATAAAAGTTATCTAATGTATTAATTTCTGTTCTTATATGTGCCAAAGTAGAAACTTAAAAATGGTTAGCTGCAGCACATTGCAATTCATTACTTAGCAGTCAGTGCTCAGTGGAACGATAGTTAGATCATATAAGTAATAGTAGGACGGTTCTCAACCGATCAAAATGAACTGTTGTATAAAGTAGTTTATAGTAGCTACTGAATAGTTTATAGTAGCTACTGAAGCATGCTTAATAGTTACTGAAGTTACTGAAAAAAGGGCTTAAGATTAGTAAGTGAGTGATAAGACTACAGCTTAAGGGGCTGACTAAAAGGACTCATTTTCCCCATTTCACACACAGGCAACCAAGTGAGTGGGCTTCACGCATTGTGAGTACAGATTATGTTGTCTGACTACAGGCAAGTAGTGATAGTTGAGAGACGGAGAACTCACCGGGGTGTTGGACTGCTCTATTAGCTTCCTCTCCCACATCTTCAGGCGGCGCTCTCTCTCCTTTAGCTCCTGCTCTTTACAACTCAGGTCCCTCTCCAGCTTCTTTAAGCGCTCCAGAGTGGCCTCGATCTCACGTCTGAATACACAGAATCATATCACTTATCACAGAAGAACTTTTCTTTCATGTATCAGTTACATATTGTATTGTAACATTCTGCATATGCACATTATATACAAATACATGCACATATTTACATATGTATATATGTATTTTATAACTGATGTTGACATTTGCACCGGATGAAAAAAAGACTTAAAAATTCATACTCTAACTCAACAGGAGAACAGTGATGATACTAACACTTGTTTTGCACATTTACTATAATGGCCACCAGAGGGGGCAAAGGAAACCTTTTTGTGGCTGTAAATCTTCTTCCCACTGCAATTATTTATAAACAGACATGTGACGCAACTCCAGACCTCCCACTCAACTGGCCCCCTCCCCGGGTCTCCCAGCAAGTCCTCCACTCCCACCCCAAACTTCCCGTGTAATTGATTTCCTTGCTTGTCGCTTTCCTGACAAACGCACATAGAATTTCACATTCACTTGTGCCCTCGGCTTGCTTTCTTTTTATTTTTTGCAGTCATTTTACTTTCTCTCTCTCCCTCTCTCATAGTTTAGCAGAAAGAAAAACCTGAGGGACCGGAATCTCCTGTTCTCATCTCCTGAATCTGTTCCAGATTCTTAATATAGTATCAGATGCACAGACTCTTCTAGACTTGCCTGTCACCAGGCCAAAAGATGAAACCCAGCCTTCACTACGGGAATGCCTCATGCCAACTTGGATTTCATTACCACAGAAAAAAAAACTTATCTTGATATGCAGCTACTATGATATATTTCACACTTATGTTTCATATTAAGCTACAACAGCAACAAAATGAGACTGTCAGCTTGTTCTTGAATTTTTAATTGTTGTTCAATATATTGTTCACTCAAAGTAATTTATTAGTTAAAATTAATTTATACATTATTTGTTTGTACTGATTTCTGTGTTATTTTATTGGTATGCATTGCTTGCAATAACTTTGTTAATGGCATCACTGTCTTTTCGTTTCCGATACGCATCTGTAATACCAATTCTATGTTTTCTCAGTTAACTATATGATCGTGTGTGTGTATATGCTTGTGTGCATGTCAATAACATTACCTCCATTCTGCCTTGTTTTGTAAGAAGGAATTGCACCGGTCAGAGAGTTGGCTGTCATTACACATGGCCTCTAGTGTGGACAGGATCTCTTTAAACACAGGCCTTTTCTACAACAGAAACCATATAGATTTCATTAGTATGTATATTCTGTAAGGACACACAATGATATTGGAATCATATCCATAACAGCAGATAATAATTTGCACTGCAGAAATGTTCTGATTTGACTGATATTTCAAACAGAAATAGGACAACTATTTATTGCACTACAGAAGAGCAGAATGTTTGCTGTGCTAAAATCAAAATCAAAATCTGCATTTTATTTATTTTACTGCATGTGTAACCCTTCTGTTACTCTGTAACACTAGTCAGGTGGATTTTATAATCAGAGATGAAGTTTACATGAGTGATTAAACAGAAGTAAATGGCTCATACAGAGAAAAGAGAAGCTTACTGATTATTGCAGACATATACAGGATGTTCAATGTAGTCACATGCAAAAGTCTGGGTGCCCTGCTCAAATTATGTTTAATTGATCTTTGGTAAAAACACATCCTCTAAAGACTTTTGCATGTTTAATGCAGTTACTATTTAAAAAAAAAAAAAAAAACATTAATGTGGCCTGTGCATGTTTTATGTTTTAAGCTTTGTTTTTCCAATGTCTTAATGTCAGCAATAAATGGAAATTGTAGAAAAAAAAATATATATATTATTTAAATGTGTTCTCTGTAGAAGATGTTAACCATTATAACTGTTTGACAATCCAGGAATCCGTTTGACAAAACTTGAATATGAGTACAGGGCAAATATTGAAGACCATGCAGTTTTGATTACCTCAGGCTGGTAAAAGACCTTTTTATGATTTCATGAAGGAGTTAATGTGGGATGTGAGATATATTACTGACAGTCCTGTAATGATGTTCTAAAAGCTTTGAAAGAGAATGTAGCTGTGTAATGAACGTCTTATTATTGTTATAAATTGTTTGTTTTTATTAATGTAACCACAGGCTACTCCTGTATAGAGCAGAATACTTTAACAACTGCTTCAGAAGAACAAAAGTAATCAAATAATCACTTTAAATATCAAAATACATCATACATTTGCAAAGAAAACAAATTCTTTTTAAAACACAGGCACTTTCCATATTAAAGACATGATGAAAGAAGTCATACTAAGAAAGAACAATGTCTGCAAAGTCTTTTTCTAGAAGGGATATAAACAGTGTTGTAATACACCTCTATGTGAACTGGTAAATAAAAGACTTTCCCCTTACTGCTCCCTAATGATTGGCAGGATGAGGGCTGAGCCAGAGAACATCTATTTATTATCCTCACTGAACTGGGTGTGGAGTGTTTGAGGGGACATGTGACCTGACAAACTGAACTGGACAAGAAAGATTATAGCAGGATGGAAATACCTTCTTGTTCTCCATGAACACAAGATTCCGATGTTAGGAATAATTCAAAAGTCTAAAAAGACAGGGAATGCTCCTGACATCAGATCATGTATTCACAAAAACAACTGACTACTCTTTCACTCAGGGATACATATTTGTTGTGCTAATAACTTCCACTTTTCATGGTATCTTGTACTAATATAACAATGGCTATGAATTTGCTGAAGGGGATGTATTGTAATGTTTTGCAACACACATAACTGAAACTTCATTGTGTGGCTGCTATGCAATATCAAACCCATAATGTATTTGCAAAATGTAAGCTCATACTCAAAATATACACTGACCAACACTATGTATAGGGAAATAAACATAGTCTTAGTTATGACAAATGACTTGACTTGATTCTTACCGATGGCTCTGTTTCCCAGCATTTTCTCATCAGGCATGCAAAACTGGCAGGACAGCTACTGGGAATAGTTAACCTCTGCAACACAATCACCATATTAAAATTTCATTCACTGTGTGACACAAACTACAGAAAGATCCAAACACAGATAAGAATATGCACCAGATACAAATGTATAGCAACAGAACCTTGTATCTTGAAAAAGTAACTTTACAGGAGAAGGAAAAAAAAATTCAATGAAAAAAAAAATGTATGTACATTCAAAGTGATTCGAAGTGATTTTCTGTCAGTCCATTTGTCACAGAATTTTTACACAACTGGCATTTTTAAGTTCTGTTTAAAAAATGGAGATCCAATGTTACAGTGTAGGACTGAGTTGGAACACAGCTACTGTTATGTGCATATAAAGACCCAGTAGTGAGTATGGCTACTGTAGAACAGTTAACTATTAATAACACAATTAGTTACCTCATTTTTCTCCACCACCAGCCATGCCACCTGCAACCCCTCTAGTCCTTTGAAAGGAATCTCACGCGTCAGCATTTCCCACAGAACCTAACACACACACACACACACACACACACACACACACATAAAATCATAATATATACTTTGTTTATTTGTGTGTATCTTTTATAATTTTTTAATGAACAAATAAAGCTTCACATATAATTTACATATCATATATGAGCTACACTTGTTTTGCCTTTTGCCTTGATCACTTAGATAAACAAACTATACATTTTCCATTTGCTTCCTCTCTCCCTGCCTTTGAATAACACAGTCACAGAATAGATCTCTGTCCCACATCCTTTTGTGCCTATTTGGCCACAAAGACACATGCATAGACTCACCACTCCATAAGAGTATGTATCACAGGTTTCAGACACAGGGAGGCTCTGAATGACCTCTGGGGCCATCCAAGGGAATGTGCCCACCAGAGACATGTGTGTGGTGTGAGAGTGGAACTTGGATGCCCCAAAATCACAGATCTAAAATAAAATACACAAGAGAGATGTTCAGAAATCTGTATTAATACATACTTCAACATTTACATTAACAGAAACTTTAGACAAAAAAACACTTCTCAAACAATACTGTACAAAATCAAATTAAATACACTTTATAATAATAATAATAATAATAATAATAATAATAATAATAATAATAAATATTATTATTATTATATGCCATGTCATTTTAAATTTATGGACACAATCTTAGAGCTCTAAAAACACAAAGGTGTCCAAATTATTATTTTAATTTGGACAAAAAACATTTTAGTTCCCTACAGAATGTTTCAATACCCATACTTAGTAAAAGAACAGAAAATCCAATGAATCAGAACAAACTCCCATTTGCCTTCTATTGTAAGTGCATTTCAAACAGATCATCTATTTTATTACTACTTGCAGGGGGAAAGCTTCTAAATTATTGTCCATGGTAATGTTTGAAGTTGAAAAACACTGAAATATTCTCTTAGAGGACTGTCCATTAAGAGGTTCTTTAGAGAGCCAAAGGTTGTTCTTTCTGGCACCTTTAATATTAAGAATGTAACAAGAATGTAACAGATGAAAGCTCTGAATAACAACTGAGCAACATTTTTTATGACATACCTTGAGTACTTTGTCTGCTGTCATGACCACTGACAGGAAAGACATAGAAAACAGGTCAGTGAGTCAATGGAAATTGTCACTCTTCCTGCTCTAACTAGGCTTCTTTTACTGCGACCACAGCCTTTAAACATACAAACAACCCATCTGTTTTCAAAAATACCATTTCTGGACTTGAGATCCCTGTGAATAACTTTCACTGGAGCCTCTGCATGTAAGTAGTGCATTCCTGCAGATAGACACGAGAAAAATCATGTTATAGCAACTTTCAAAAAATTTAGTTATATCTACACTGTCAATGGACATCTAGTGATATATGATACAATGTTTGAACACACAATTTATCACCTTACATAGCATATTAATGAATGTCATTCAGTTTTTTTGTAATTAGCTCAAAATAAACAGCCAGTAAAGTATGTTATTTAATTGCTAATATTTAGCAATGGCATGCAGAATTTGCAGCCTGTAACAACTAACTGGGTGGGTGTCTACATGTGTGTGTGCACACCTTTAGCTATCTCTGTTGCCCAGGTCATGATCTGTTTCATGCTGATTTCTTCACTCTCATCGCTTGATAGATACTCATACAACGATCCCCCACTGGCATACTCTGAAACACACACATACAAATACAGCAATTATGAGAAGAGAAACACTTGAAATGGTACGACTGATCCCTTAAACTACAACTAAACTACACTGTCAATCTTTAAGCTTATTACTTAGTAACTAATATAAATTAGTCTGTAACTACCATGAAACAAATGCACAAGTCATATAATTCTACCACTAGCTGAACATCAAACATTACTACTTTTAAAAATCCATATATATTTCATTGTTTTGTTATTTTAACATATATAATTATGTTATATTTTAGTACAGTAGTATATTTTAGTAGAAATATTAGGTTATTTAACAAGAGTCATCAGTTCAACTCATTAGTTAACAGGTTTAGTTGGTGCATCTGCCATCCAGGATATGAGGCTTTATAGCAGTGATCATTGCTTTTTGAATTCCATCTTTCTTTCTTCTTCACTTTGCTGTGCATAAGTTTTAGTGACCTAAGAAAATTAGATTTTACATTTTTTGTTTGTTCAGAAAAACAGTAATATTAGAATAAATACAAATAATTATTTGCAGTTATTATCCATTAGCAGTTGGGTTAATTAACACTTGTTGCTTTTTACTATATTTATTTTGCAAGTATTCTACTATATGGTGTTTTAACAAGGAAAAACACATTTATAAATGGTTTTAAATAAAGTGCTTACGTGCCTCAGACTTGCACAGTACTGTATATAAACAGTGCTGAGTAAACGTTTTAGACACATTAAAAAATTATGCTTAAAAAATTATATTTAAATTTATCTGGGCGGTAAGAGACTATTACATGAAATGAAATATTACATGAAATATTAACACAATGTATAGACATTTTATGTCTATGTTTATTAAAGTTTGTAAAGTTAAAAAATTAGTTATATAGTTATATATATTATAGTTATATAAGTTATATAGTTTATAAAGTGTATTTTATTTATCTTTTATAATTACTGATGTTTAGTCTTGCTGCACTGCTAAATGCCTCATTGTGTGTGGAAGGGAACACTAATCACTCAACTTGATTCAACTATACAGCTGAGATAATACACTGCTCAAAAAAATAAAGGGGACACTCAAATTACACATCCTAGATCTGAATGAATGAAATATTCTCATTGAATACTTTGTTCTGTACAAAGTTGAATGTGCTGACAACAAAATCGCACAAAAATCATCAATGGAAATCAAATTTATTAACCAATGGAGGCCTGGATTTGGAGTCACACAAAATTAAAGAGGAAAAACACACTACAGGCTGATCCAACTTTGATGTAATGTCCTTAAAACAAGTCAAAATGAGGCTCAGTATTGTGTGTGGCCTCCACGTGCCTGTATGACCTCCCTACAACACCTGGGCATGCTCCTGATGAGGTGGCGGATGGTTTCCTGAGGGATCTCCTCCCAGACCTCGACTAAAGCATCTGCCAACTCCTGGACAGTCCGTGGTGCAACATGACGTTGGTGGATGGAGCGAGACATGATGTCCCAGATGTGCTCAATAGGATTCAGGTCTGGGGAACGGGCGGGCCAGTCCATAGCTTCAATGCCTTCATCTTGCAGGAACTGCTGACACACTCCAGCCACATGAGGTCTAGCATTGTCTTGCATTAGGAGGAACGCAGGGCCAACCGCACCAGCATATGTTCTCACAAGGGGTCTGAGGATCTCATCTCGGTACCTAATGGCAGTCAGGCTACCTCTGGCAAGCACATGGAGGGCTGTGCGTCCCTCCAAAGAAATGCCACCCCACACCATTACTGACCCACTGCCAAACCGGTCATGCTGAAGGATGTTGCAGGCAGCAGATTGCTCTCCACGGCGTCTCCAGACTCCGTCATGTCTGTCACATGTGCTCAGTGTGAACCTGCTTTCATCTGTGAGGAGCACAGGGCGCCAGTGGCGAATTTGCCAATCCTGGTGTTCTCTGGCAAATGCCAAGCGTCCTGCACGGTGTTGGGCTGTAAGCACAACCCCCATCTGTGGACGTTGGGCCCTCATACCATCCTCATGGACTCGGTTTCTAACCGTTTGTGCAGACACATGCACATTTCTGGCCTGCTGGAGGTCATTTTGCAGGGCTCTGGCAGTGCTCCTCCTGTTCTTCCTTGCACAAAGGCGGAGGTAGCGGTCCTGCTGCTGGGTTGTTGCCCTCCTACGGCCTCCTCCACGTCTCCTGGTGTACTGGCCTGTCTCCTGGTAGTGCCTCCAGCCTCTGGACACTACGCTGACAGACTCAGCAAACCTTCTTGGCACAGCTCGCATTGATGTGCCATCCTGGATGAGCTGCACTACCTGAGCCACTTGTGTGGGCTGTAGAGTCCGTCTCATGGTACCACAAGTGTAAAAGCACCACCAACATTCAAAAGTGACCAAAACATCAGCCAGAAAGCAGAAAGGTACTGAGAAGTGGTCTGTGGTCCCCACCTGCAGAACCACTCCTTTATTGAGTGTGTCTTGCTAATTGCCAATGATTTCCACCTGCTGTCTATTCCATTTGCACAACAGCATGTGAAATTGATTGTCAATCAGTGTTGCTTCCTAAGTGGACAGTTTGATTTCACAGAAGTTTGATTTACTTGGAGTTATATTGTGTTGTTAAAGTGTTCCCTTTATTTTTTTTGAGCAGTGTATATCGCTCCATGAAGGAGACAGAGTGACCCCTACTGTCCAGTCTCTTCCCATGGAAACATGGGGGACGTGGCCACTGTGTTTACCAAGGGATTCCAACCAGACATGTAAGTATGCATCATATATACGGTGACAGATAAAACACAAGATAAATCAGTAAAGCTCCCTTATCTGTAAGAGTAAAACTCTCTCTCTTTCTTCTCTGAGGGTTGTGCTTATGTGCTGTCCTGTCAAGGACAACACTCTCATATAGTCCTTCACACAGAAAACACTCTAGCCCACACACTAGGACACACATAAGCAGGGAATCTCCAAAGAGACATGCACACACATATACATCATCTGATTATACATGAGCAGAGACTGAACCTCCAAGAGTTAGGAGAAATCCAGCACTGACAAAACTCTGAAACAGTATATGTGTTTCATGTAGGAAAGCATCAAAAATACAACAAATCACAATGCTAGCTAATTGAAATCTCATGGCAGAAATATTTGTAAAATAAACATTCTAACATTCCACTTCTCACTGCTCTGGACTTTGTATTCACTTGCATGACACACCCAACATCATGCAACATTACAACATTCTCTTTCATCAAACTTCCTAAAAGACTTTTTCTAGGAACTCCTCTATATGCTTGCCCTGGCTTTTAATGAGTACTGCATTTATTGCTCAGTTATTAAATAAACACAGCATCATATATTTGAAGTAATGCAGAAGTAACTGACAGACCACATTCATAAATGTATGGGAGCAGTTTTGGTTTTCTAACCACACCAGAATTTCCCATTTTAGCTGACTGAAATTAGCAAAGTTACTGAGAGTCATATCACATAGAGGTCATGGGTCATATAGATAATAGAGAGGTTGAGATGTATAGTCTATTAAATGCAGGTACTCAGCTCATTCAGTAGTGAAATACGATGGGACAGGGAAGATTTATAGCCTTGCTGATGAAAGTGGAAACACAAGAGCCGAGTTGGCTGTAAACGTCTCTCTTTACCTGGTGCTAATTAGATCTGCCTTTGATAAATAGAGACGACAGCTCCCTGACAACAGCCAGTTCATCTCTCCAAGCCTCTCTACTGTAGAGCTGACCACATACCAAATCTGGCCTGTGTCTTTTAAATGAAGAAAAAGGAAAAAAAAAACAACAGCAAAATTTAATTATTTACTTATATAGAGCTCTGCACAGCTTGTGGAAAATATGCCTGAATTTCATGGAAAAAGGTGAAAAAGGTCAAACTGTCAATTTAGATGAATCAAAGAGATGTGTACATCCCATGATCAATTCCACGGGTGTAGTTATATGCAAAAAAATTGGCGTCCCAGTCAAATGGCATGTTTTGCTGATTTTCTATGTGAAAATGTGTTAACACATTCTCTAGAGGGAACACACCTCTGCATATTTTAATTGCACAATTACTATATATTTACTGATGTGGACTGTGCAAATGTCACACCATGTTTTATATTGCATTTTTTAACCAATATGTTTAATGCAAACAAATAAATTATGCACTAACATGCAGAAACATGCCATAATTGAGCCTGTTCCCTGTAGAGGATGTGTTAACCTATTTTCAATATCAAAACAACATGTTATTTGACCAGGAGTGCTCAAACCTTTGCATGCAACTGTATAAAGAATCCAAAGAATAAGAGGGTTACTGTGCTAGAAGGGCAGAACTGGACAGAAACCTGTCTAAAACTGATAAACCTGTCTCATCTTGTTTATTAATTTGAGATTTCAACAATGTGGCATCCAAGCATTTTATAATGGAAGCATCAATTTAAATCCAGTGAAGTCAAGAAATCTTAATCTGTTCACCAACTTTATTTCAAAGCTCATTTGCATTTGTTTTCTGTGTGCTCTATTGCAACATGCAATTCATTGAAAAAATGCTAATGATGAATCATCATAAAATCTAATAAAGTTTAAAAAAAGCCAGACCGGATGACCACCCTGGTGCCTTAATAATTTTATATATACACTCAACAGCGCCATCATGACCCAGAGATGAAGTGATAAAATACGCTTTTATTAACAGATGTTGACTTAGTGTGACCATTCCCTGGATGACCAGTAAACAGAAATGTTCATATACTCCTACAGGTTTGTTATTAACCTGAAGCAAATAAAGCTTCAACAAAGAAACAAAGATAGTGAGAGTAAACCAATCATTTCACTGATGACAAAATGACTAAAAGGCGGAAGTGTTGTTTAAAACAAACCTGTGACAATTCCATAGTTTGGAGCCTCAAGAACTGCGCCATAAAACTGGATGATGTTGCGATGACTGAGGACACTCAAGATCTCTGCCTGTGGAACAGGAGCAGCAAATCATGGCAAAAGCACAAAAGAGATTATGACAAAAAAAATTTTATTTCAAGCAATTTGCATAAAAATATATTTTTAGATGAAACAAACACTCAACAGACTCTCAGCAATATATCAAAAACATATGAGGGTCATATGTTATGGTTAGGGTTATAGCTGGGTTTTGGGTAAGGTTGGGTATGATTAGGTTTTGCACAATGGAAGCAACACATTAACAACACATCTGCTTAATATATCGGTAAGTAATGTATCACCAGAACACATTCAAGATATTTACTTCAATGTATTCAGATGCTTCACTACTGCTACTTCTACTGATATGTTGTTGAGGTGTTAATGATAATTTGTTAAGTGTTTATTAATCGTCCACAAAGGATCACTCCAAATAGAGTGTTACCTGGATTTTTTTTCCAATTTTCTAGCAAAAGCTTGTGCTATAAAATGTTATAAAACATGATCTAAAAAGCTACTTTTACTAGGCCAGTTTAGTATGGCAAGACATGAATTTTCATTTTTTGCAATGAAAACATTAGTGAGAGAGTATTAGCTTAAATATTACTGAATGTTGTTTAAAAGGTAGCTGAAAAAGTAACTACCAAGTTCACTTAAACCTTAATATGCCTTAATATCAAAGTTCCCTTGCATAATCCATACTTTCTGAGACTTTTTGAAATGCATAAACTCAAACACAATACCATGAAAAACAAGCTATAGCCTAACTTCTGAACTAAAATTACAGAATATAAAAAACTACAGGGCAAAATGACAAATCCATCACTTCAAAGTAATTTAGAGCCAAATACAGTGCTCACCTGAGACTAACATGATTTAATTATATGCTAATTTTCTCTTAAAGACACAGTGCATGAATTTCTCTGATCACGAATGAAACACTAAGCGCCACACACACCCTCTTCAGAGCAGGGGGGAAGCATAATCGAGACTGGTGGGTACAAAAGTCAGCACCAGGCGCTACATGCAGAGAGGCAATTAAAATGATTATCACACTGACAATTAAAACGCGTATATGAAAAGCTCAGGCAATTATGTCTCCCACCTCTTTCTCAATCTTCAGCAGCTTTTTCACCGCCACCTCTTTGTCCTGCGAAATCCAGCGGGCGCGGTACACGCTGCCGAAGCTGCCGCCGCCGCAGTTCTCGTAGAAGTGGATGTCATCGAATTTGATTTGAACGAAGGAGGCGCCCAGAGACGCCATGGCATAATGACACTTTTTAAAACACTCCGCTCCGCTCTACAGCCAGAGAAAATAGAGGGGAGAGAAAAAGAGGGAATCAGAGATGAAGCTGAGAGAGTTCCTGTACGCAATAACGTCCAGATATGAGCTCTGAGCTCATCACTACTTTGTGTCTACTATTTAAGTCCAACAGCATGGACACACTCCTAGAATGACACAGACATACATACTCACCCTCACACACACACACACACACACACACACACACACATACACACACACACACACAAACAGCTACAGCTAGAGTTACAGGCAGTCCTGAGCTCAGCATGCCCCCAGGGTAACAGCTTTGTCTCTGGTGTCATTGGCTGTCTCCAAAGCATGGGATGTGCATGCGCAAGGGGGAGGGGTGTGTTTGCATGCCTACGTGAATGCAAGACTATGTAAATGTCTTTAAAAGTGACACTGTGTGTAGGTGAGTGTGCGATTGTAAATATGAACAGAATGCGCACAAAACTGCATGACAGCTTGACCTGTCATAATTACTACATAATTGCAATTACTTCAGGGGTCGGGAAGTGACACCTGGCAAATTTTAAATTAGACCTAAAACACATTTCAGACATACTTGGCTTGTCAGTGTTTATTTCCATTTACACTTAACATTAAATCTACATTCAACTTTACTCAGCTTTGATATATACAACTATTTTTTACTGAAAATGTTATGCTCCTCTACAACCCCAATTCCAATGAAGTGGGACGTTGTGTAAAACATAAATAAAAACAGAATATGCTGATTTGCAAATCCTTTTCAACCTGTATTCAATTTAATACACTACAAAGTATATGTTCAAACAAATAAACTTCATTGTTTTTTGCAAATATTCACTCATTTTTAATTTGATGCCTGCAACACGTTCCAAAGAAGTTGGGACAGGGGCATGTTTACCACTGTGTTACATCACCTTTCCTTTTAACAACACTCAATAAGCATTTGGGAACTGAGGATACTAATTGTTGAAGCTTTGTAGGTGGAATTCTTTCCCATTCTTGCTTGATGTACAACTTCAGTTGCTCAACAGTCCGGGGTCTCTGTTGTCGTATTTTGCGCTTCATAATGCGCCACACATTTTCAATGGGAGACAGGTCTGGACTGCAGGCAGGCCAGTCTAGTACCTGCACTCTTTTACTACAAAGCCACACTGTTGTAACATATGCAGAATGTGGCTTGGCATTGTCTTGCTGAAATAAGCAGGGACGTCCCTGAAAAAGACGTTGCTTGGATGGCAGGATATGTTGCTCCAAAACCTGTATGTACCTTCCAGCATTAATGATGCCTTCAGAGATGTGCAAGTTACCCATGCCATGGGCACTAACACACACCCCCACACCATCAGAGATGCTGGCTTTTGAACTTTGTGCTGATAACAATCCAGACAGTCCTTTTCCTCTTTGGCCCAGAGGACACGACGTCCATGACTTCCAAAAACAATTTGAAATGTGGACTCGTCAGACCACAGGACACTTTTCCACTTTGTGTCAGTCCATCTCAGATGAGCTCGGGTCCAGAGAAGCTGGCGGCGTTTCTGGGTGTTGTTGATATATAGATTTCGCTTTGCTACGAGTTTTAACTTGCACTTGTAGATGGAGAGACGAACTGTGTTCACTGACACTGGTTTTCTGAAGTGTTCCTGAGCCCATGTGGGAATATCCGTTACAGAATGATGTCGTTTTTTAATGCAGTGCTGCCCGAGGGATCGAAGGTCACGGGCATTCAATGTTGGTTTTCTGCCTTGCCACTCACTTGCAGATATTTCTCCAGATTCTCTGAATCTTTTGATGATATTATGGACTGCAGATGATGAAATGCACGTTGAGAAACGTTGTTCTTAAACTGTTGGACTATTTGGTCACGCAGTTGTTCGCAAAGTGTTGAACCTCACCCCATCCTTGCTTGTGAATGACTGAGCCTTTCAATGTTTCCAATTAACCTTTTCACCTGTGGAATGTTCCAAACAGGTGTTTTTTGAGCATTCCTCAACTTTCCCAGTCTTTTGCTGCCTCTGTCCCAACTTCTTTGGAACGTGCTACAGGCATCAAATTCAAAATGAGTGAATATTTGCAAAAAACAATAAAGTTTATGCATTTGAACATTAAATATCTTGTCTTTGTAGTGTATTCAATTGAATATACGTTGAAAAGGATTTGCAAATCACCGTATTCTGTTTTTATTTATGTTTTACACAACGTCCCAACTTCATTGGAATTGGGGTTGTAGTTCCAAGCCATTGCAAGAGTGTTAAGAAAATAAGAAAACATTTCTGATGTTATCACACATTCAGATAATATTATGAACAGTGACTGGCCAGTTTATTAATTACATCTCCTGGTGTCTTACCGTCAATTTAATCGTCTCCACTTACCATATTGGAGTACTTTGTAGTTCTACAAGTAGTTCACAGACAAGTAGCTCATCTTATGCTTTGTTGTTCAAAAATTCCAGCAGCACTGCTGTGTCTGATCCACTCATACCAGCACAACACACACTAACACACCACCACGTCAGTGTCACTGCAGTGCTGAGAATTATACACGACCCAATTAATACCTGCTCTGTGATGGTCCTGTGGGTTCCTGACCATTAATGAACAAGGTGAAAGCTAACAAATATGTAATGAAAAAAGATCTACAGTCTGTTAATTGCTATTATTTATATGGTAATTAGTTATCAGCTGAAAGGTAATGATCGTGACAGCCTATCTTCATCTGGGTGGGTATATATGATTGCACATGACATTCTTCATCTATATAGCGCAGCACATTCTTCATACCTCCTACTAACCTGAGTGTGTGAATCAGATGCACTCATGTGCAGCATGCAGGTCCTGTGTTAAGCCTGAGGCATCCCTGGCATTCAGCCCCTTCTTACACACTCATCTCTAAATACATGGACCGTCACTGACCATCAAAACCAGCACAGAATATTCTAGAACATTTACACCCACTCCAGTTCAGATTTAATTGCAAAAAAACAAATCAGGTTTCACAATTTTCATGTGTATTTAGCTTCTTGCCCATCATACTAGATGACATTGAATAAAGTCTGCTGTGGGTGAAATTAAATCTGCAGGCTACATCATATCCAGAACTGACTCACTGCGTTGCAGTTTCCTTCAACTCATAAGTATAAAGCTGGTATAGCAAGAACATGAAAGGTATGAGGCCTTTTCAGTGGCCTTAGACTACAGAAGTGCGGTTCTTAATCCAGATCTAATCTCATTTAATGATAACATACAGCATTCTTCTTGCTGGGCAAGATTAGCAGTCTCAATGTGATAATGATATATCACAATATAGCATATAATGAGGATAGTGGTGGACGTGGAAATCTCTACCAAGGCTTGTGCCATCAAATTACCCTCCAAACAATAAAAAACCCACATCCCTTTGTTTGCGTGGCTTACAAAACCTAAATGCATCTTGTTAAAAGACGCAGTGAGACAGAGGGGTAGAGGACAGAGAGAGAGAGGAGAGAAAGAGCGGGCACTAATCCGTGCATTACAGTAAATGGTTGTTCTCCGAGTGTTCATGACTTTTCCCGTGTGCTGCAGTGTAATTAAGGCTTTTAGAGGCGCTACCTGCGCTCCGCTCCATTCTCGCTCAGAGGGGCGCCGCTGCGCGCTCTCAGCGCTATATTTAGCGCGCTCTGCGGCCACTCCACACACACACACACACACACACACAGAGAGGGGGAGATCAGGCCTTCCTCAACTGCTGCTCACCCGTATCACAGTGAATACACAAGATAATAACCGATAATAAGGCTTGGAATGCCGTGCCAGATCAGAGACGGACCTTCATACACGCACGAGAACATGTCCTGTAGGGTTGGGTCGATATGTATCGTTATTGTGATAATCATGTCTAAATATCCCACAATAAGCTTTTTCTGAGCATATCGTGGAAATCGTCAATACTCAAGAACACTTCCCAACTGCATGTTTGATTAATGCCTGCTGCCCTTTACAGTGTGTTAATTTCATGATGACGGGACCAAAATGGTTCAAAATTACACGGAGAAACTTTGGTTCTATTGGTTTACATTAAACATGAAGTATGTTTTTTTTTCTTTCTCCTGTCTTGTTGCCATTTAGGAGATAAGAGATTTTGCTCCGATAGCAGCGACTGTACTAAATAATACCGCTACACAAGTTAAAGCGGGGGCGATATCGTGAGGTCGGCAGATCGGCATCGGTTTAAAGTAACTCGCTGACCTCTTATGCTTATGAGCTCGTTTCTCCAGAATTACCTCATGTTTACAGTGTGCTTGTGTGTTTTCCTTTTTGCCTTATTTGCATCATCAACAGGAACTGAGAGATTCCAGGCACAGTCACATGACTCGAATCGGAAAGTAAAAGCTCCGGAACCAGTTAGATTGTTCTCATTCTCCTCTTTACAAAGCATTTATAACGCGCGCAAAGGGCTCCCTGCACATTACTGCAACAATACTCGATCACGGAACAGAACACAGTGACACTCACACAGTCTCCAAACACCTGCCACACAGGCCAGCCTAAACCGTGTCTGAAATAGGACTCATTTAGACTTGAAGACAGGGGCAACAAGCGGCCCATCGTTTCCCAACATTATTCAGGATCCAGTGAGCTTAAAAAGCGCTAGTGCAGGTATGGAGTGATGGCCTACTGGAACAGTGTATTGAGCGAATTCTACATGTAGAAATGGGAAAAGCCGGTCCGTGTTATGCTTGTTATACGTCTCCGGAAGTTTCCCCCTCGAGTACGAGTACACTGAGCAGTTGTAGCTACCAGGCTTACAGGCTGGATACCGGCGTCCAGGCCTATTCCACTGACCCGAGCGTGAAGTAGTAACCAGTGAAAATAAGCCCTAAAGATTCCTGGTCACAGCCTACATCCCACAGTCAAGGCCGCCGCTCTCTCACTCAGAGCTAATGCCAGTCCACAGCACATGGCCGCTTTACCAACATGTTCAGACAGCTCACCGAGGGGCATACTGAGACCAGCGTCACATCCATAACAAATTCATAAGGCAGTAATAATGAAACACAAAAATATGTCTAACTACAACACCGCCACCAAACAGCTACATACCGGTTGTTGTTTTCCCCGCGCTTTATCTGACAGCGCTCTCAAGACTGAAGCTGAACTCTAGTTGCTGTAGGTAAAGTCTTGGAGGACCTCCGGGTTCTCCGCAGTCGGCTTTCCGCTGAGAATTCACGTGTTGTCCTGTAACTTCTCCCATACCTCCACCTCCAAACATCCAGTAATAGCGGAGAGTCCTCCCACACGCCCAGTTATGTATGTGACAGCAGTGCCACCCCGCGGCCGGAAACGACATGACCTTCAGTTGCTCAGGACACTAATGTCACTAATGAACGTCCTGACAACAGGATGTTTAGATATGCTATCAGATGAGTCAGCAAAACGAAGACGTTTAACCACACAGCACAAAAATGTAAATAAAAGTCTCAGAGACTCGTGCATGTCATCAAATTGGCCTCCTTTTAATAGGGCTGAATTATTTACAGAACACACATGTTTAGTCTGGCAGGAACTGGACAGAGATTTTTTTTGCTGCTGTTTTGGCTCTGCACTCCAGCATACCAGATTTGAAATGACAGAAACCTTGAAGACATACAGATTGAACGCTTAATTTGAAAGTATTTTTGTTCACACTGGATTACAAAACATTTAGAAATCACAGCTTTTTATAAATAATCGGGCAAATTAACATAATTAATGGCAACCAGAGGATTTTCCCTGGTGATGCTGTGAGGCCTTTAATGCTGCCATTTTTCAGTATTAGCTCATTTCGGAACCATTTTGCTTCCAGGTTTTGCTTTAAGTAAAGTGCATGGTGGAAAGGGTTCAGGTGACTTGTCCAGCCAAGAATACTAGACTATTAAGCCCATGTTAGCTCTCTTTGGCATTAACTAGCAATGCAACGACACATGGCTGGCTAAAGAACTGAATTATCTACTCCTTTTGCTCGCTGAAAATTAAAGGATAGTATTTAAAACAGCTGTAACTCCTCCCTCCGATATGTTTGTACCTATCCTCTAATTAAAGCTGTGTTTCTATGACTTCAATGACATAGCCACTGTATCAAGTATGCCGGTGTAGAGAGCCAAAACAACAAAAACTGCATCACTGTACAATTTCTTACAGACTGTACTATAATACATCAGTACAGAACTACACCAAGCTCACTCACAGACTTCTAAAATGTGCTTGGGATCCTTGAAGTGTTTAATCCATTTCATGCTTAGGTGCAAATAAATTAACACTTACTATTACATCAGATGCAAAACATCCACAAACCCCAATTATTCAAAAAACAGAATAGCATGTACAAAATAAAAATAATAACATGATAAGCCTTGTAAAATGTTCTCGACAAAAGAACAAGAACATCTGCAGAGAAGCTCCTTCACAACCTCTCGAAACAAAAGAGCAAATGTCTGATTTCTCCTTAAAACCTCTGAATGTTAAAAAATTCTCTCAACAGACATCCCAACAGATCTATGAGGCTTCCATCACCAGATTAATCATTCATTTGGGTGGATCCAAAAACAAAACCTGGAATTATGAGACAACATCTCAGCATGTCAGAAAAATATACCAAGTGCAGCACAAAGAGGTACAAAAAACCTTGAAAAGATTGTCTTCTGTTGTGATTCCTTCAATCGTTCAAAATACAATTCAGCTGTATTTTGGCAACAGCATTAACAATTCCAGTGTCCCCATGGAAGATGGGAAGAAGGGCGCTGAATGCTTGTCGTATGTGCAGCTAGCTTATTCATTGGCAGTAGTGAAGCAGCATGGATACTGTAGTTCTTCAGTGGAGCAGCGTTCAGGTCCGCCGTGGTTCCAGTTTGTGAGAAATCTGTGACAGGGTGCGCTGGTTGTCAATCACACTGAACTGACGAACATAATTTCGAACATCCTGGTGGTTCTTAGTGGCCTGCGGAGCTTCATGGTCTTTAAATGAGAGAAGAAGTGAGAAAGAGCAAGAGAGAAAAGGGATTCAGTTCATACTGCTGTCACAATGTAGTGGCACAACACTTTCTTACATCAACTTGTTAAGGAAGTGAGAATGACCTTGTGTGATATTGAGCAGCACAGTAAAGGAAATAAAAGCATGCAATTATGTCCTCTTATTAAAACAGGAAGTCATGATACTCTTTAAGAAACTTACTGGTGGAAAGAGTTTGTTGATTTCAAATTAAAAACTTTTTTATATTTCAAAACAAGCATTTTCCAGCCACAACATGAACCTACTAAACCACCAGTGTAAATTACAAAAGGCATCATCTGTAAACAGGAAACACAGCGGTTACCTTATTCAGTTTGTCAAGTGCTATATTTAAGGCACTACAGAAAAAACTTTGTGGGAAATAGGAATGTACTATACATTGCAAACTTACTGAATGGCTGGCTTCTGCAGTATCTCATTATTCGGACTGTGTTGGCTATCATTCGCTGAAAAGCATTCAAACATTCATGAATCTGCAAAGGCACACTAGCAATCATTAAACTGTTCTAAGAAACTGACCCAAAATTAACAGAAGATTTACCATCTTCTCAAAGTTGACCAAACTGTCGACGAATGTCTTGTTGCCTTCATGAGTAAAAGTCATATCTAACAGAAAACAGACATCACACCTTAGATATGTGTAAATTAACCAACTACACATGTATTCATCTTAGCTTTATATCCCTAATTTCTAATCTACTCAACACTCTTCTAATCCTGTCACCTAAGCTTTCAGTCAATATGGCATGCTTGTGCTTGTAAGAAGAAGGGGAGATATTTTACAATTTAAATTGCATGAAAAGTCCATTTTGTTTTTGGTATTGTTAATATGTCTTTTCCAATTTCTGATATCAAAACTGAAACTTGCAGATTACAGAATATAAATGTAATTGTGTAAATAATTATGTAATTGATGTAATTATACATAAATAATTATGTAATCAAAGTTGAATGCAAAACTAAATAGCAATACACTTTTGCTACACACCTTTAATGAGTAAAGGCATGAAAGGGATGATGGGAGGGTCCAGCTTAGCCACAGTGAGGCGGTATGCTCTGTGGTTTCTAGAAGGATCCTAAGAGACAAAAAAGACAGAATGAGAGAATGGCAGAAAAAAAAGGTTGATGAAATATGTGATGCTGTTGTAATACACAAATAATGATTACTCTTACTGTCTGTTGATATTAATTTTTTTTTAAAGTTTGGTGAGGCATCAACTTACCATTAAATTTTCAAATTCCCCATAAAACTTCTTGAACTTGCTGGGCAGTTTCTGCAAGAAACAAAGAATAACATTTTAAGCCTATAGTATCTGCCCTTCACCCTGAGTATGTATGTGGATCTGTGTGAGTCTGTGTGATAAACTTGTCTCATATGCAGAAACAAGAGTGTAACTACTCAGTGACAAATGTAATCATTAGTGTGTGGCTACAACATTCAGCTTATTCACCAACATATCATCAGCAGCACATTCAGAGGCAATGTCTTCTTTAACTAACTAAAATCTGCTTCCATAGTATTTGGGACATGCATGTGTTTGTTCAGCATACTGAAATGGATCAACATGTGGAGCTTTCTGAGTGCTTTCTTTTTTCTATCACTATATAAAAGCAGCACACTGCTGATGTTACTGTTGAATGCACTGCGATGAGCAAGTACACACTATTTGAGCAAGTATGCAGAGAGTCAGAACAAAATTCAGATAACTAAGGGCTTTTACTGACCCAGTTCAGAGTAACAACAAAAGGCAACTAAGATGTGTGATGTTTTTTTAGATGGCAAAAAGATGGCATGTAAATTTATGGCACGTAATAAAAATTTATTATTTTTTAGCTTCATTAGATCCTTTTCTTTGCAAAATAAGAGACAACAGCACTGAGAATTCACATTATTCAAAGAGATCAATATATTAAAAAGCAAAAAAAAAAAATGCTGTTTAGCATTAAAAGGTTAAAATTTCTGAGTGAGGTCAGATCTGACCCCATTACACACGTGTGTGTAAGGTGAAATCTCACCTCCCATGTCTGACTGAGTCGACTGACCGCTGGATTACCTAATCCCATAATAATGGCAAAGAATGAGTTCAGATTCCTAAACTCTTTACAACTGAGAGAGAGAAAATCACACATGTTATTTTAAAACATACAGATACATTATTACACAGCACATACAGTTGTATGCAATGGTTTGGGCACCCCTGGCCACGTCATATAATTGATTTTTGACTTGAAAAGAAGTAAAAATGTCTGCAGCACACAAAAAATCTGAAAATGTTAATGCATAGTTAGTTTATATTTGCTTCAGTTAAAACTATTAAAAAAACTGCATTAACGTTTGCAGAAAAGTGTTATTTTCAAAAATAGTTTTCTCTAAATGTGATTTGTTCTTTTGGCTTAAAGTCCCAGGCTTATGACATACTAAGGCTTATTATTCAGTAACTACAGGGACTTCAATACCAACTGACTGAGCTATTCTTAAGTTATAAATGTGTGTAATAAAACTTACATGGCCCTGACCACTTGAGAGGTTAAAATCAACAAAATATGTAATTTGGCCATGGTGCTTAAATTTTTGCATTCAACTCTATGCTCTAATAAACATCCTGAACTCATTTATCTGAGACAAAACCATTAACAGTTACATAGATATTAATATTATGGTACAGAATAGTATTATGTAGTATTATACACTGCAATGGACTGGCGACCTGTCCAAGGTGTATCCTGCCTTCCGCCCAATGACAGCTGGGATTAGCCCCAACACCCCCCAAGACCCAGAAGGGTAAGTGGTTTAGATGATGAGTGTGTGTGTGTGTGTGTGTGTGTAGTATTATATAGTAATTTAATCACATGGTCAGTGCGCTAGAAATATGTGACTGCTAATTATTAGATTGAGTGGACTCCAGTGTCTTTCTAACTCTATAGAATGAGGAGGGGTTTGTGTGTTCTTGAAGAGCTAACAGTATGTTTGAGAAAGAGACTGAATCTCACTGTGCAGCAATCTTGATGAATTTCTTCAGCAGCTGGACACGTTTGCTGAGGGCCGAGCAGAGGCACACCTCTGTCACCACCCAGAACTGGATCTCGTTAAAGCGTCGAAGGAAAAGATCCAGATTGGCTGTAGTCTTCTTAAAGTGATGCCGTCCAAACGTGTGGTAGATCAACTCATGCTGAAGCAGAAGACAGGGAAGGTCAACTAAGTTGTACCTTCAAATGTACAGAACAGACATCAAATAAAGCAAATGCTTTGTGTGTGTAAGTGCTTTATGATGTGTTTGTTTTTGCATCTACCTCATGCACACAGTTGAAGAGCTCCCAGTCATACAGGGTCATCTGGTAAGCCAGGTCTTTGGAGCTCATTAACTCAAAGCTGGACATGGACCCAGCAGACGGCCCTTCCTGCTCTGGCAGTGGAGTCTACAAATACAGCGAACAAGAATGTCAGAATCTACAAACACAGTCCACTACAGTCAATTAAAATCTACAAAGACAGTCAATTACAACCAATCAGAATCTACAAACACAGTGAACTACAACCAAACACCATATATAAAATATCAATTATACTCCCATATAATCTTCAGATCAAAACTTTTTTATTTGTTTTCATAATGAAAACAGATTTTTGCAGTGTGTGAATAAATCATGACTAGGTATGCATAATGATACTAAAATCATGACCATATCATCGAATAGTTGCTTTAAAAATTGAAGAATTAGACACTGTATAGACGTTTAGATTATGAATGACCCATTTGATAATACATTTTTTGTACTTAGTGCTGGTTGGTTTTGGAATCTGTATTGGCAGATACATAAAAATATCAGATAACAACATTAGTCCCATTACATTGCATCCTGATTCATGACCAGTAGACCTATAGAAATGATCTGTGATTAAGACAAAAAAAAAATTTACATTAAAGTGTGTTAAAATTAAGAATATTTTTCCATTCTGTATGAATTCTCCATTTTGTTTTTGTGTTTGGTTTTGAGAAGGCAATGATGTGCCAGCACTATTACAGATATACTGTACTAGAGCATTAATGAAGGCAAAATGTTTTGCTTTGTTGTAGGTTTTACACAGCATGTGTTAGCATGTACTTGAGGTAATGCTTGTTCAGATATATGTACACCAGGATGTACATATGACTTCTGGTCCTAGAAGAATGACATCTGGTATAATATAGTGATTTCCCTCATGACATTTGACTCAACTCAGCACTTGATTACCAGGTTTAGTTGGTGTGTTTGAGCATAGAATTCATCAAGCTGAGCTGGACTATTTGAGTGCAAAACATTGTGTTGGTGTGTGTGTGAGTACTCCTGATCATGCTGTACCAAAGAGTCAAGCTGTTCCCTTGAGCAGGTGAACAGACGGCCATTTATACTGAGAGAGGAGAAGATGGACACTTCACTGGGCTTCAGCACTGTTTTATCTGAAAAAGAAAACAGATATTATTCTGTGTGCCTTGAGGAAGCTTTCTGCCAGGTACTACAAACTTTTTTCTTTCAAGACACAAAGTCAGTTTGCAAAACATTGCTTTGTACATGCAATTTTTTTTACAAATGATGGTTGAAGTCTGGCGTAGTTCTAGTCAAGGCAAGTGTACCCCATAACAAATTGGCACTGGTAACATGCCAGCTTAAACCTAGAGACATTACTTAAGAAAAACAAAGTCAGACATGAAAAAAAGCATCATATTTCATCATCATTTAAATGTAGTCAGTGACTAGTTCCATCTTTGTCTATGCCAGATGCCACAAATTATATGGTAATGTTTTGACTCCTAATATTAGTGCATTATTATTATTAGTAGTAGTAGCATTATTATTATTAGTATTATATCCACAAACAAACTCTGTCCTCAGCTTTGCCCTGAAGGAGGGTCAAGGAGTGTGCATTACCCCATTTGGTTGTCATAATAGTGTGTGTACTTGTTCTGTAATAACCCTGAGCCTTCACTCTACTCTTTATCATCACAAACTTGTAAATGTGACAGATATGTTGCAATATATCTGCACAGCAACCAAGTGCTAACGCCACACATGGGCCAAATATTGGCATCCAACTCTGAATACTATGGGGGGCCTTATGGTAACTCTATGGTAAAAAGAAGCTGTTGCTACATTATATCCAAACACGTGTCTGTGACCGCACCATAGTAAGCACTGTGCTTGTCCATATGCGGTGCTGTTATGAAGGTCAACATCAGGCCATGCTGAGGCAGACTGATGCACTGCCAGAGGGAATGGAACTCCAGCAGCCACAGTGGTGCGCAGAATTTTATATGGCACAGCAACAATAATACACTGCTGGGAATAAAGTATTCTTGCGGCAGGCAGCCAGAGGTCACATGCTCTGAGGTCATTAACACATCCAGCTCATAAAATGAATTAGACTGTGATATCAACATGCTCACACCTTTTAAATGAGACATTTTTCTTCTCAAGGGGGATGAATTAACACTCAGTTAACCCCTCAAGAACTATGCCCAGAAGTGGGCACCTGAACGTATCTTGTTATTTTAAACTGCTACTAAACTAGTGACACTGCACACTCTCTATCTACTATCTAAGTCTTTCATATCATCTTATTCAGAAAAAAAACTCAGGTTTTCAGTAATAAAAGTTTTTGAACAGAAATATTCAAATATTGACAAAAATAGTAAAAAAATACAAAACCAGAAACATGTTTACTGCAAGAATAACAAATACATTGCAGAACCTAACCAAAAGGATAATTAAAACAAACAATGTTTGAACTTACAAAAGTTACATGACGTCTCTACTATCTATATGTGCAAGTCTGCAAACCATTTCTCTCAGCTTAGGTGTTTTCAGTTTAAGCTCTTTCTGGTGATGCATGTACTGTTACGTAGCTGTACAGAGCCACATCATACTGTTGACATTTCTTAAGTGTCTCCACTTCTCCTCGGTGCTGCCATATAAAAGCATTTATAGTCTTCAGCACTAATCTTGAAGAAAAGCTTGTTTTTTTAAAAGCCTGAAATGTTTTGAGTCCTTGAGAAGTTGTGCTGAACTTGATAATACGCTGAAACAAGTTAATACTACATCAGTAGTCATATTTTAAAAAAGAGTGTGGGAGAGTATCTAAAGCTAAATCCAAGCTTTGATTGAATCTGATGAATGGTGTATTTAAACCTCTGATTGGCTACCAATGACAAAAAAGTGTTATAAATGGCAGATGAACTTCCATCTGAATATACTAATCTGATGGGTAGTCGACTCTGCAGATGTAGTGTTGACTTGTCTTGTGATTTCACAGGGAAATATGATACACTGTACATACATAAGACACATTGTCAATAAGCTCTGCTTCTCTGGTTCAACGCAGAATTTGAAGTTGATATATGCAAGTTTAAATATAATGCCTCGTTTATGCATCAGCACAATGTTAATCGTTAATGAGATTAAGAGCAAAATGCACACTGTGTATGCGTGTGTGTGTGTGTGTGTGTGTGTGTATGTGCGTGTGTATGTGTGTGTGTGTGTGTGTGTGTGTGTGTGTGTGTGTGTGTGTGTGTGTGTGTGTGTGTGCTCTCACCTCCTGCTGAGCTAAGGTGCACCAGTAGGAGGTCATCTCGTGAGCCCAGTTTATCAGCTACAGCAGACAGGACCTCTCTGACAGAGGCAGACACAGGCACTCGTATGGTGGTGTAGGTGTGGTCACTGCAGTACACCTTAAATAAGACTAGGTACAAAACAGTGATGCTTTTCAGTGCAATAAGCAAGAAAAGAATGCCCTAATGTTCTGACTGTGCAGTAGGTTGATAAGGAGTCAGTGGCCTCCTTACTGCTTTGATACAAGGGGCAATACAATAGATCATGGTATGTCAAGCTTGTAACCAGAGAATAACCCTTTTTGGTGCTATACAGAACGATTTATAATGCATTCTCCATCAAGAATCATTTCATCATGCAAAGAAGCCTTTAAGCTTTAAATGTAAATGGTTCTGAGTGTCCATGGTTCTATCATCTTTATATAGAACTATGGTCTTTACTGAAGAACCATCAGTTTTTGGCTAGGCTAGATTTTCTTTCTGCACATGATTGGAACGGTCTTCCTAGTGACTTAAGACGTCTGACAACCGTCTATTTTCAAAACAATTAAAAAATTGCTTATACTATGCATTTTGTGTCTTTGCATAATGATTGTCTGCTTATTTTGTGTTGTGTGTTTTTGTTTATTGGGTTCAGTTTAATGTGTTTCTTGCCTTGATTTTTGTTTTTTGCCTCTGTGAGAAACACTGTTTAATATTAATGTCAACCTGCCCATGAACTGCAGATCTGCAAATCTGGTATATTTACATTACAAAATAATGATGTTTATTCATGCGTATTGTGCCTGTTAAACAAACAAATGAAGTAAAAAGTGATTTCATGGTGTAGTCTAATGTAACATTAAGCTATCCTTTCAAAACTATTGCCCCTGCCATACATGTAAAAAAAGAAACATATCAGTCAGAAATCCTCACTCTCATCTGTGCTCTTGATTGGCTGTCGTTTCTGCAGTTTCTCATCTCCCATGCTGAACTGGCGGAGCAGCACTTTATGCTAAAGAAGATAGAGAGAATAAGAAAAAACAGCTGCAGGAAGAGCAGCATATGCAATAAAAGATTGCTCCATTACTTCACCTATTTTCTCTCACCTTTTTCTGAGAAGGTTTCCCATCTTCAGAGCTGAAAATAAAGGCAAATGTGTTCAGCCTTAGAAAACTGCACTAAAGTAGTGCATTAGCTTTGCGATACCATGCTTAATTAAAAATCTATATGAATAAAATTGAAGAAAAAGACCTCACTGGTGTTTGAGGACCTTCTCCAGCTCAGGAAGCTGCTCTTTAAGTGCAGGAATAAGACTGGCATCTTCAGATACTGCCATGTAAAATTCCTGCATCACAAGCAACAGAGTGAGCCCAGAGAGAGATTCACACAGAAAAAGCTTAGATCTAAGCTGAATTACGATGCAGTTTAATGGGATAAAATGTGATAACTACTACTAACAATGATAATAACAACATTCACTAAAGAAAATAAAAATATTTTAAAAATATATAAATATATATATATATATATATATATATATATATATATATATATATATATATATATATAACGTACGCATTTGCTTAAGCTGGGAATATCACTCACTGCATGCATGGTTTATTTAAAGTATTGATTTTAGCATTTTCATAACTCTAGACCATACAGCATCAAATATCAGTCCAAAATATCAGTGAAATCTAAACATCAGTCTGATGCTGATATTTTTAAAGCAAATATCTGCCAATATACATATAATTCTGATATCATCAGAAGTTATGATAATATCAGTAATGATTTTACTGCACTTTTCAGAACTGAAATGGAGCCGTCCTTGGCCTTTGTGTTCATGTGTGGTGTGCTGAATGAAACCTGGAGAAAGGCCAGTGAACTCTCCTCCTCCTGTAGGTGGTCAGTGTTGATGGCAGCCCACTGCAGCACCAGGCGCATGACCCTGCGCTTGTTATTCAAAGCATAGTCCAGCCTCTCCTGATCACTGCCCTGAGATGCCTGCGCATGGTAGGTTCACTGGGGTTAAGGACACAATGCATTATACAGCACCAGGCCTGTTACAGCTGCTGAGAAGTTTCTACATACCAGACATTGTATTACGTTTATCAGAAGTTTCTACTACTAATAGAACTAAATCTACGAAGGTTTTCTGTGATTTTTGGTCTGACATTTTAGTCTGACTACATTACACAACAACATGTCATGTGGATCTGACATATTGGAGGAACCTGTGGCTTCACAATGGGTTTTTAAACAGTACTGACACACATAACCACTCAAGTCTAAACAAAAAGAGGAAGAGAAAGAGAGTGAAAGAAAGGATATTGGGCAATAAGGAGTGGACACAGTTGAGTATTGGGGATAAACACACAGTGCATAAGCACAAAGTCATCCAACGCTGGATCTGCAGGTAGAGAAAGAGAGGCATAAAGAGACAAAACATAAGATAAATGGAAACAGAAAGAGGAGACAGCAAGAAAGAAAACAGAAAAAATAGATAAATGCAATACACAGATCTCTGAATCATGAGCAAACTGTTCAGTCTACAGCATTAGATCAGTCAAGTTCAGTTCACATAAGCGTATGTCCAAACAGATGGGCAGTAGTGGCCTAGCCCACTCAGCCCTCACTCATGCCCTGATTATGATCTCTGGGAGAAGAGGACACAGTAAAAATGTTCCCTTGTTAAATCTAGCTAAAAGCTTTTAACTGTTGATTTTATTCAAATGGTTAAAAAGGAAATGTGATTAAAAATTCACTCAAAAACTGCTTTAGAAAATTAGCTTAGGTAAAGCCTGATTCTGTGTAAAATTAATACTGTTAATGTTACTTACAAAGCACAACATGTATTATAATATTATTATTAATAATAATAATAATAACAATAATAAACATATATATAATTTACAAACACTCTGAGTATCATTTTAAACATATGAAATATAATATTTCATACATTGAACTGCACATCAAAGTGCTGTACAGTGCATGTTTAAAAAAGGCAGCAGAGAAAAGAAACAAGAGGAAGTCAAAAGCATAAAATACAAAAATGAGCCAAAATAATAATGCAACAAATAAAGTCAAATCAATACATTTATCAATCCATCAAAGAGTTCTCATCTGTTAGCAGTGTTGGAGTACCTGACTCTGTGAACTGGGAATCTAACTTCATAGTCTCGAGGAAGTGTTCCAAAATCTTCTCTGGAGTTCCAGACATCACAGTGTACCTGCAGAGTTCAACGTCATTGATTTAAGGTCTTTCAGAAGAACACAATGAAAGCAGATGAAAAAGTGCAGCCTCTCAAATTATGGACAATATACACAATAGTGATGCACTGAATTCAACACGTAGATACATTACATTAATAGTTTTGTCTTTCAGTTACTAACTGACAACAACTGTATTGATGTAAATTTTTTATAAAAAGATTATTTTGTTTATGAGAAAATTCAAATTATTTACCAAGTAAAATTCAATTTGTCATATTTTTTAGTATAAAAACAATGAGGGAGAGAGAGAAAGAGGTGCAAAGATAGAGAGGTAAAGAGGCAGAGAGCAACAAGCAGACATAGAGAAAGAGAGAGAGAGAGACAGAGAGAGAGAGAGAGAGAGATAGACATACTTCAGCGGTGAGGAGCCCACATGACTGGAGCTTCTGATGTTGCTTTTTTCGAGAACTAAAACATCCTCTTCATGTTCCTTCAGTCGCACCGTATTTGCTTCTACATCCTACAAACACATAGATGTTGCTTGTTGTTTATGTTAATATATATGTTTCTGTACAAAAACAACTCATCGCTGATTTACTTGTAATCACACACACAGCCACTTACAGTGCAGAGCACACACACACACATACACAGAGGCTGGATTACTGAATGGTGGGGTCAGCATGGTGGATTAGTACTGTTGTGAAAGTAGCACTGAGGGTAAAGTGTAGTCAGCAGATTAACTGATGCTGAAGCTGAGATCAATGTAAACACACACTCCTACATTTTACACTTCTCTGTACAGAGCAAGTACAGAACACAGTTGATACAACACAAAAGAAAACTATCACAATATCAGTACTGCATCATATAATCAGCCCTAATAGGCAAAAGCTGACATTTACTCTATTCATACTCCACATATCATTGTTTCTTCATTTTTATTTTTCTACATTACTGGTGCACAGGAGCTGTCTTTTACATTGAGTGATCATTTCATAATGAATAAGCCAACATATTGCTTTAAATAAATAAATAAATAAATAGCTTTAAACGCCCCCATAGTCGCTTTAATTAAAACCTCATTACATTATTTATTTACATCCTTCTGTAAAGTTTCTATTTTGGAGATACACAGCTTTTTTATTGGACAGTGATGATAAACAGGGACATGACTGTACTGAGAGTAAATTAAATAAGTGCACTGGAGCTACGAGGCTAATGTAGCTAACAAGTGAAAGACAGTCACCACAATTCTACAATTAGCCATACTTACACTCCAACACTAACAAAGCAAGCTTCAGACACTAAGCATGTCTGTGCTGACTATGTTTGTGGTAGGAGGAAAATTGTGTGTTTTTTTTTTTTTCTTTTTTGTTGTGAACCATTGCTATATGTTTAGAGTGACACAGAATTAATTGTTGTAGTATTGCAAAGTAACCAGCAGAGGGAGACTATGACCAATCAAAATACTGTATCATTCAGAAGCAGATTAAGTCTAGACCCCTTTTGAGAAGCAACCTTGTCAAATTACATGTTTTGTTAATTTTCTAATTGGAAATAAATACATATCCTCTACAGAGAACATACAATGCATATTTTAATTTGAATTACTGGTTGCTGAATTTAACATGTTGGGGGAAAAAATCAAACAAAATGTGGGAAAAATAAACGGAAATTATGCCCTAAATGCCATGTTTAAGTTTTGTGTTTAAGTTAATGTGTTAAATTATTTATATATATATATATATATATATATATATATATATATATATATATATATATTTATAGAAAAACAACATGAGGACTTTTGCACATGACTGCTCATATGAAATGAAAAAAAAAAAGACTCCTGCAGTCCAGTCTGTCAAATTAGAGCAAATTGGTCAAATGCAAATGTCTGTTAAATTATGTATTGTTTGGACAAAACATGCCTCTCACCTTCTGCATGCAGGCACACATCCACACACACAAACACACACCCACACACACACAGGGTGTCTGGTCAGACACAGCTCTGGTTTTTCTGAGCTAGGACACTTATTGTCTAAGCAACGAGAGACACTGAGACAGACAGAAAGAAAGAGGAGAAGTGAGAAAGAAAGAAAGAAAGAAAGAAAGAAAGAAAGAAAGAAAGAAAGAAAGAAAGAAAGAAAGAAAGAAAGAAAGAAAGAAAGAAAGAAAGAAAGAAAGAAAGAAAGAAAGAAAGAAAGAAAGAAAGAAAGAAAGAAAGAAAGAAAGAATCAGAGAGCGAACAAAGGAGAAAAAGCATCCAAAAGTAGAATTATTGTGCATCTGGCTCAGAGCACATAATCACAAAAGTACTGTGAAATATGTAATCGATGTATTTATAAAAATGTATTGTAATGCAATTCAGTCCTCACCCTGAGGATTCTGTTAAAGTCCTCTTTATCCACCCTCAGGAAATGGCAGTTGTCCTCTCGCAGGACTATGGAGGCTGCACGTGGTGCATCATTCACCAGAGCCAGCTTTCCAAAATCATCACCCTCATGCAGTGTGCAGACCACACCCTGAAACACACACACCATCTTTATACTCCAACACTGGCCACAGCATGCCCACTCACAGCAAACACACTAACACACTCAAACACGCTCTCTAAAACTTCTTTTTCAGTTACTACACACATACACACAGCTAATCATAATAAACGGCTCTAATATGGTTAGCCGGCTAGGTTTTAAACAGATTAGAAGCTTAATTTGTCATTTGAACAGGTCTTTGAACAGTAACTGATCTCACCTTTCCGTAAATGACCACATTAACTGAGCCCTTAAGGATGATGTACCATGAGGTGCCTTCCTCACCCTGATTAAACACTAACAATGAGAGAAACGACCGGCAGTGAAAAAACAGAACAAAGATTAAAACAAAGAGAACCACCCAGAACTCACACTAAAATGGATCAGTAGTATGTAAACAAAGTCATTCAGAGTAGCGTGATAATGATGGTAACAGGACACAGGGGTTACAATATCTACAACACAAATATAATCACTCTAAGTGACATTAATAAACTGTTTCTGTTCAAAGAAAATCAAGTATCTACAAAGTGGCAACATTACAAGAAAAGGCAAAAATTTGCTTTACTTTTAGTGTAAATTGGTGTAAAGAGATATTATTTTATTGTCCTTATCTTAGATCTTTCATAAAACAACATCTCATGTGTATGTAACAACAAACTTAGAGTGATGTACCTTTCAAAGGCTCTTCCAACATTTGGTTTCTATCACCTCCAATATGAACAATTCTGATTTGTTATGTTTCTCTAAAACTTTAAAAGTTTAATTTTAATTAGACAGTCTGGGAATATATATTATATATATCCTTTATATTGAGTCAAACTTTCATGATGAATGGTCCAGAGGAAACGGCCCAAAATTGCTTAGAAATATTTCTGGTAAGTAAAGCAGGTTTTGTCCTTCTCCAGTAAAGTTACCATTTTGGAGACATTTTGTTCTGACAACAGTGATACACACACACACACACACACACACACACACACACACACACACACACACACACACATATATATATATATATATATATATATATATATATACACACACATTAATAGTTTTTAATCTAATTTTGTATGCAGGGAAAGTGCCTTTATACCTAAGGTTTGTGAAGTAAGCCACATGAGATTTAGATTCTCCACTTACATACTGTTCCTGCTTTTGCATGGGACTCAAAAATGAGGACACCTGCTAATTCCCTTTTTACCTGAAAAAAAGAAATTGCAATAAATAGCAATAAATAATACAAGTCTCCCTACATCATCATCATTATCTATATATCCATATACCTTATACCATCATTATACCATTATGCCATCATTATAACCATATCCCATCATTACCTATATTATCGCAACATACCAATGCCCTTTCTTTGGTTAGAGTATTTTTGTGAACCATGACCTACGCTTTTTATCTGCATTTTAATTTCAGGCACAAGTAACTTCAGTAGATACTGTTCTTATAGTCTATTGTCTTTTAAGCTTTAATGTAGTCTGAACAGACGTTCCTGATGAAGGTTACACTGTACAGACTTCCCACTGAGGGTCCACTCATGAGGAGACTGCAAATATATTAAAGTAATTTAAGATAGCAATGCTTCTACTTACTGTCGTGGAGAGGTGTGATAAGGCTTTTATATGCAGCAGCTCCTCATAAATAATCTCTAAGTCATCTACAGTCCTCTGCCCAGGCCTAGAGAAAGAGAGCAAAAAAGGAGAAAGAAAGAAAGATTCTGAAATCATAAGTTTTAAGACATTAGGCTGCAGTACACTGCTTTCTTCCTTGACAAACTTAAAGGATGCATATCCTACATTTTTTGTATTTAAATTTTCCTCCTGAGGTCCACCCACAATGTTTGTGTGCTTTTATGTACCAAAAACAGTCATGGTTTTATATCGCCACTCTCCAGCCTTTCTTTATCCCTTAGGATTAAACAGAATGTTTTATTAGTGCTTTTAAGACCAATATGTAAATAATCTCTGTTCTGACTGACAGTCTTGTATTGTGCCTCATTCAAAAGGGAGTCTGGATTAAAACAGTCCTTATAACCTAAGTGTGAATGGACAGAGTTAAACTGCTACAGGCTGAATGGGCAGAGCTAAACTGCTGGGGACTGAATAGACTGGGCTAAACTGCTGCAGGCTGAATGGGCAGAGCTAAACTGATGGAGACTGAATAGACTGGGCTAAACTGTTGCAGGCTGAATGGGCAGAGCTAAACTGATGGAGACTGAATAGACTGGGCTAAACTGTTGCAGGCTGAATGGGCAGAGCTAAACTGATGGAGACTGAATAGACTGGGCTAAACTGCTGCAGGCTGAGTGGGCAGAGCTAAACTGCTGGAGACTGAATAGACTGGGCTAAACTGCTGCAGGCTGAGTGGGCAGAGCTAAACTGATGGAGACTGAATAGACTGGGCTAAACTGCTGCAGGCTGAATGGGCAGAGCTAAACTGATGGAGACTGAATAGACTGGGCTAAACTGTTGCAGGCTGAATGGGCAGAGCTAAACTGATGGAGACTGAATAGACTGGGCTAAACTGCTGCAGGCTGAATGGGCAGAGCTAAACTGATGGAGACTGAATAGACTGGGCTAAACTGCTGCAGGCTGAATGGGCAGAGCTAAACTGATGGAGACTGAATAGACTGGGCTAAACTGTTGCAGGCTGAATGGGCAGAGCTAAACTGATGGAGACTGAATAGACTGGGCTAAACTGCTGCAGGCTGAGTGGGCAGAGCTAAACTGATGGAGACTGAATAGACTGGGCTAAACTGCTGCAGGCTGAATGGGCAGAGCTAAACTGATGGAGACTGAATAGACTGGGCTAAACTGTTGCAGGCTGAATGGGCAGAGCTAAACTGATGGAGACTGAATAGACTGGGCTAAACTGCTGCAGGCTGAGTGGGCAGAGCTAAACTGATGGAGACTGAATAGACTGGGCTAAACTGCTGCAGGCTGAATGGGCAGAGCTAAACTGATGGAGACTGAATAGACTGGGCTAAACTGCTGCAGCCTGAATGGGCAGAGCTAAACTGATGGAGACTGAATAGACTGGGCTAAACTGTTGCAGGCTGAATGGGCAGAGCTAAACTGATGGAGACTGAATAGACTGGGCTAAACTGCTGCAGGCTGAGTGGGCAGAGCTAAACTGATGGAGACTGAATAGACTGGGCTAAACTGCTGCAGGCTGAATGGGCAGAGCTAAACTGATGGAGACTGAATAGACTGGGCTAAACTGTTGCAGGCTGAATGGGCAGAGCTAAACTGATGGAGACTGAATAGACTGGGCTAAACTGCTGCAGGCTGAGTGGGCAGAGCTAAACTGATGGAGACTGAATAGACTGGGCTAAACTGCTGCAGCCTGAATGGGCAGAGCTAAACTGATGGAGACTGAATAGACTGGGCTGAACTGTTGTTGGCCTAGCTGATTTGGGTTAAGCTGCTGTAGGCTGGACAGGAGAAGCTAAGATGCTGAAGACTGAATGGGCAGGGTTAACAGGCTAAACTGCTGTAGGCTGAATGGATTGGAGCTAAACTGATGTAAGATGAATGGGTGAGGCTAAACAACTAAAGGCTGAACGGGTGGTGCTGAACTGCTGTAGATTGAATGGGCAAGGCTGAACGTCTGCAGGTGGAGAGGGTTGAGCTAAATTGCCATGGAATGAATCGGTGTGCCTAAACTGCTGTAGATTGAATGAGTGGATATATGTAATTATGCTGTTTTTTGTGACATCACAAAAACAGTGAATTTAAATTGATCGCATGAAGTGGGGAGTGAACGGTAAATTATTTGAATCTTTAACATGTTACATACTACATCATATTCTTTTATTTAAAAAAGTGAACACAATTTAGTTTTCCAAGATATAGAATCTTTAAAATGCCCTTTCCTTCAGTGTTTTATGTTCGTTGAATAGACTCAGCTCTCTTTAAAGTAGATCTATGCAGGAAGCCTGCCAGAATAACAGTGAATATAAATCAGTTATATTTTGAAGCAGCCCTATTCATAGCTGTGCCCTTGGGGCTAATATAATGATGATACAGCCTTAGAGGTCACTCGTGTTTCTGGGGCGAGAGCATACTGTTTTCGAAGGATCATGCGCATGTGAGCATCAGGGCCCATCTGAGACAGGAGGAGCAGCGTGTCCTGCAGTTCTTCATCAGTCTCCTTCTTCTCCTCCTCACTGGCGAGCAATGCATCATCCTGCTCATCATCCAAGAAGCGATAAAACAGGTACTTATCCTGGAAGTCCAGCTCATGGTCAACTGCAACACAACACAGACCAGCACTTATCATTTAAGATCATCAAGATGTGCACGTATGCACACAGTCACACTTACATGACCGCACCATAATATGTGCTGCCCTGATTGTGCTTGCTGCAGTGATTTGGGCTGACTGAAAAAAGATCTCCTGTCAGGACTGAGCACATGTAATAAGTAAGCTATGCTACATCTGGACTAGAGTCAGACTTGAATGTGTGCCAAAGGAGAGCAATAAAGCCTGTAAATTACATCTGCTTCATTCCAGTAGAACATCAGCTCAGTTCCAGTCACACAGCTCATTCATACTCAGAGTGATTCCACTATAACCATATGTGATAGAGTAGTGGACAAAAATATCACACTTGTTACACAGTACAGGCTGGGAGTGTAAACTGAGTTGTCAGTTTATCAGGTACATCTACTATATCAGAAACTACTTTATCAGAAACATCTACCATAAAGTCATATATATGCACTTTGTAGATTTGCATGCACTGACTGTGTCCCATTTGCATCACAATTTATCAGCCACTCTCTATGATCAGTGTACAAGGACCACCACCAGATACTGTTTGAGTGGTGAACCCTTCTCAGATCAGTGGCACCAACAAGGTTAATTGTTAGATAGTTAGTAGTACCAGCAATAGTGGTGTTGCACTGACCAACAAAATACAGCTGCATACAGAGATGAAGACTTAGTCAAGCATTTTGTTATCGAAAATTTTCAATGATGGACATTATTACTGCATGCAAAAAAGTTTTTACCTTAATATCTGGATAGCAAATAGCCAAAACAGTCTGAAAGCCATACTTGCAAATAAATGTATTATACATTTGCTGTTAACTTACAGATTGCATTCCCTTAAATATAAAGCACTCAGTCAGGACTGCTTTTTGAACAAGGGAAGGCCAATCAGAACAGAGCTATTATTTTTTTAAATGTCAGTCTTAAAAGCAGTTTCAAAAACAAAATCAAAACAAAAAATCATATTTACTTCTTAGGGCTAAGAGGAGGTTCGAAACTAACGGCTAACTGAATTCTGACTGTTACGGTATATAAAATCATATGGTATATAAAATCAGATAAGCACAGGCAGTGTAAAAATGGTCATGATGTGTATTTTATGACAGTTGAACTGACCATGGTTGAGCACTCCCTCCTCCAGCAGCACCTGCCACATCCCCACTGCCTGAACCCGTGAGTGCACACAGGAACCCTGCTGCATCTGCCAGTCAACGAGCTCTGTACCTACACAGCACCTCCTGCACGCGCACACACACACACACACACAAAGCATCACTGAATGATCATTCATATACAAAAATTTGGGACACTGTGAAAAATCTAAATAAAAACAGAATGCAAAGATGGGCAAATCGGTTAAACCCTATATTCAGCTGAAAATAGCTGAAAAATATTAAAAGCTGAAAGTGAAAAATGTTATTGTTTTTTGAAAAATATATGCCCCTTTTCGAATATGATACTGGCAATGTTTCAAAAACGTTGGGACAGAGGCATGTTTACCACTGTGTTTCATACACAGTCTATAAAAATTACTCACATAGTGGATTCAGACAGGGCTAAAATCAAAGAGAAATGACAATAAAAATTACCCCACCTCCTCATGTTAAACTAATCCTGAATAGTGCTTTACACTGAAAAAATGTGTTTAATTCACTTGGTACAAACGTGTGCATCCTTTCCACATATCATCAACATCAACACATTCATTTCACAAAATCTGGAAAAACTTCATGAAAATTATTTTATTCAATGATGCTATGCATATTTTATATGTCCATGATGTACACATTTTAACCAGGCAAAATCAGTGCATCACTTTTCAGCATAGACTAAAATCTCACTGTTCCTCAGATGCCCACCTGTAAGTCTTCAGGTGGTACTTTCTGTCACGGATCATGTGAGGTGCCTGGGAGAGGATGGCATTCCTCAGCATCTTGCCCGCCCACAAAATCTTCTCTGATGGTACCTACAAATAACAAATATTTAAATCAGAACAGGGTGCTGTATGGCACAGGGCTGTGACTCACTCACACTGCTGTCAATCTGCAGATGGGATGGATTTAATACCTGTATTATGGGTTTGGGATGGAGTTTGGCAATGTTTTCAACAAATGATTTCTGAAAAACAAAATGCAGAGAGAGGCAGAGGCACACACTGAAAAAACATGATGAAACAACAGAAAAATGAAAAAGAAAGAGAGAATGTGAGACAGAAAAACTTAGTGCATTTACCCATTAACACGTTCAATTTCAGAAAAAAATAAGCCAGTCACTTTATTCTGACAGAGCTCTATTTCTGCTGCTTTAACAGTATAGCTACTCCTTTAGACAATGCCATCTGAAGAACACATCAATAATCAATGAGGTTTTCATCCTCTTGCAGCCTGAAGAGCTGACTTAGAAACCTGAGAAAGTGACAGTCATCACAATCATCAAAACATCACTAGCTGTTGCTGAGTAATGCGAATTCATAAAGGGCTCTTCCAGATCGCTACATCACACTATACTCCTTAGAGAAAACCATCTCTGTCCTTTAAACATGAAAACTATACACGCCATAACAGGCCTCTGTTCACAGAATGTCATCACACCAAGAATGGCTGAGCAATGACCACTTCTTCCATCCACATGAACTGTAAAACATAAAGGCTCGTTTCCTTAATTAAATTGATTCAGAATTTTAATCCAGTTTTAGCTCACTTACTGTTAATCAGCATTTAAGATGACACTAGGCCATTTTAAGCCACTAGCACCTGTGAAGTGTTCTTCAAATCCATTCCTGCATGCAATCAAACAGTGTATTGTGTAGAAACTCATTATGCAAAGCTGGTGAAATAAAACATTCAGCATTTCATTATGATTAACTATTTTCAGAAACTGAAAGCAACAGTCAGCAAAACAATTTCTGTATTTCCATTCTTTTAAAATACACACATTTATCAACTCTGAGAAAACAAGCTATTTAAAGCACTGAGAACAATTTAGGAAATAAACCTTTAAAATGTACCATCATGCCCCAGGACATATGAATTTTTTTTTAAGTCGTTGCTTTTGTAATGTCACAACAGTCACCAAATTTACATGTATGATCATATGCAAACGTTTGGGCACCTCTGGAAAAATGACCGTTGCTGATTTTCAGTTTAAGGTAAGTACACACTATCTTCAGAGAACACACTGCTGAACATTTTAATGCACAATTACTGTTTATTTGCTGAGGTTTACTTATTGGGATATAGATAAAACATAACATTTGGCCACTTTGATACAAAAAAACACTTTGTAATTTACATATTTTTCCTCAATATGACAAACTTGGCAAATAAAAAGACACTGTCCACTACAACTTGCAGAAAATGCCATGTTCCCTATAGAGGATGTGTTAGCTTATTCGCACTAAGAAAACCAACAAAACATGTAATTTGATTGGGGTTGTTTAAACTTTTGTATACGGCTCTGTCTAACTACTGGGCCTACACTTTTGCCTGCACATTTAAATTGAAATTAAAAGTAGTATTTGGGCTCCAACTCCTTTTTGAATGAAATGCTATACTATTTAGAGTTTAATTTTAAGGGAAAAAGACAGGTTGGAAAATGGTCATGTAAAAAACGCATTATGATGGGTTTATAAACCACAGAACTGTTTGCACCTTTGTGCTCTTGAGTGTGTGTAGAATCTGATCTTACCTAAAGAACAAATCCCAAATAAGAAAGCATTGACGAATGTCAGAATCCTTTTGAAAACTGAATGAGTTTTAAGAGAGATTTCTCCTTAAGAATGGTTGGTGCATGAGGCCCAAGGAGATCAGGGCCCATATTCACAATGCTGACTGAGGATCAGATTCATGGACAGATCGGGATTTCTAATATGAGAGGTTTCGTGAATATGGGCCCAAAAGAAAAAACAAAGGAGACATCTGCTTGAGACTCCTGCTGCTCAGATTCTTCTACTAAGCAAAATACCCCAAGCATGTCTCCTCTTTAGTTTTAGTAGAAATCTCGATATTTAGATAAATTTAAATATAAAAATGACTAATCACTCTACCCTACATCATAATTTGAAAAAGCGCAAATTTCAAATCGCAAGAGCTGCGATTTTTAATACAGCCTATATTATCGACAATGTTGTTTTAAATTTTAACTGGCTTTTAACCTAACATCACAGAGAATGTGAACCATCTGGAGTGGAGCTAGACCAATCAGAAGCAACCAGCCATGTGCTGTGACATCACAACCACAACTAACTGGCAGTCTGACCCACTATATTCAGTGCTCAAGCCTCAAGCCAGAAAAACATGGATATGTCTCATATGTCTCATGGATATGCCAAAATAACAATGTAGATTTTTATAGAAAATAACTACAATATACATCACAGCCACAATATTGGTCAGAAAAATTGCAATTCTGCCCAAATCATTCAGCCTTACAATAAAGTCACACATTGTGCTCATGTTTTATCTGAAAATAAACTCTCATTTGCACTTTATCTCTGCTGTACCACATGTCTTCTTTTGCTGTCTAATTATATTTCTCCTAGAGGCTTTTAGGCTAATCACTATTAATTCTTCTGAGCCATCAGGGAACAACATTTGCACCAAAAAATCCCCTCTGGGATCCTGAGAAGTCAAACAATGTTTTCATACAGTATTATGGAGTCTAGTTATGGAATTTACTTTTGAGTAAAGTCAACAATGTGCGTAAAGTGAACAATTTCGTCTTCCGTAGTAATGGTGAATGCAGAAACATCAGTGTGTGGTGAACAGCAGGCATGGCTGTAGGAGCTGCTCTCCTTCTGTCTTTCTGGAAGCCCAGGAAAAATCATTCTGCCCTACAGCCATGCCCAGCACACCCACTGCCAGAAACTCCCACACAAACTCTTTCAATTATGCATTGCACTATATAACCCTGTTGTACATTCAGTGCAGATTCTACCACTGCAAACTAAACTGCAACACACAACTATAGACACAGCTCCACAACCTTGAATCTATGTACACATATACTCACTTTTCTCTATACATAATCATTACAACATTTGGGCACTGTTCAAGACTCTATGAGCTCAGTCTCAAGCAGCTGTACTGTGTAGCACAGGGTGGCCCAGTCATACAAAATGGTACACTTGCTAGGATGAATGAAGACCATATGACAAAACATAGTCTTTAGAGGGATTTGTGCAGGCTGAGTGAGAGAACATGGGGGATGGGCAGTAATTGTGGTGCTGACAGTTGCTCATTCTTGATGGAAGACAATATATAAAACACTGTTAAATGAAGCTCCTATGTGTGTTACTGATGACTGCAAATTATATTGACTTTTAAAAGTCAAAGTTACTGCCAGCAATAACAAAAGTGAGGTAGAATTTAATACTACTTTTTCTCACCTGTAGCTTATTAAACAGAAAAAAAACCTTTACTTTTTTGTCATTGAACTCTTAGTACACAGCGTAAGTGAAATAATAATTCTTTAAATAAATAACTACATAATTAGTCATATAATGGTGTAATTGTGTTTATTAATATTGTGAAACAACATTATAATGATTCAGATAACTCTCAACTTCCTAATCAACGTCACGCATACACTAAGAATAATTTATAAACAATAAGCAACATCCGCAGCCCAAAAGTGTGCGGGATATTTATAGTCTGTGATTTCTGGCTGCCCAAAAGCATCTGTAACAAAAGGGTCAAAATGCACATAAATGCAGCTAATCCACAGAGGTGACAGAGGCTATCTGAGAAGGGAAAGGAAATGACCAGCAGCCAAGGAGGGGCAGGAAATGTGATGTACATGCACGCTTGCCATAACTGCTGTGTTTATATTTAGACAAAAGTTTGAATAAACTTCACATTCTTGCATTATTTTGACAAGACTGCAGAATGGAAAGGATGTTGTTACATCAGCATTCACGCAGACAGGAGGCTGGATATGCGTCACTTATAGGAAAAGGAAAAAAAGCATTTAGGCCACACTGCAAGTGTAGCTTTCCTCAACACCGTCAGCTACAGGAATCTGACACACTGATATAAATAATGCATTAAATATACTTGATTTAAACATATACATAACTTCCACATTGATTTTATTAATCATTATTAATACATCTGGTTTAAACGAATAAGTAATTATTGACGTATTTTGCTGATCAATAGTTATTTAAATATCTTACTACTTTCTGTTGCAAATCATCAACATCGGAAAACTTATTACACTTAAAGACATTTATGAAAATCCTCTACAGCGCTTTCATTATTTATATATCACGGTGTAAATGGTTAATAATTCAAATGGTAGCAATTATCAACAAAGTGGCAATTATATAATTATTAACAGTATTAATGAACTATTAGGTATTGATGAAGCTGCAACTTATGAGGGCCTATTTTAATAAAGTGTTATCAAAAGTAAACCTAACCTTTTTCTATTCAGTATTTTCTGCATGTCCTTATTACTAATGCATTTTGTATTACTGACTCTTAAAACACTTTCATATTCATGTTAAATACATTAGAAGTTGTCTGCCAAAGCTAATGTAACAGGTCATGCTTACGCTATTTACACTCAACAGCGAAAATGTACTGCAATATGTCTAAACTGCAACAGCTCAGAATGTTGTGGTAAAAAATAAAAAATAGATGCAATTTTGCTTAAATTTTATTTATTTTATAGACTCTGAAAGTTAAAACAATTTTTTGTTGAGGTTAATTTTCTAAACGTTTGGAAAGCCAAAAGTGGCTGTAGCAGCAGAAACACTGATCTATAGTTTGAAGCAAAATTTGATGTATTTTTAGTAGCTGCTAAGAGAATGAATAGAATGTTTAAGAAAGTAATGTTCAAATCAGGGAAAAAAGACATCTTGAGAGTTTGTTCATACCTTGCTCAAGTGTTTGGACACTGATCCCAGAGAGTTGCTACTCAAGTTCTCTTTGTCAGGCATTCCTATCGGGAAACAGTTGAATACCAGTGACTTTTATAATCCAGTTAACATTTTTTTCTCTGACAAAGACAATGGAATTTAGAATGTACACACACACACACACACACACACACACACACCTCTGAAGAACTCGTCTACCACAGTGGTGTAAATATTAAACCACACTGTTGCAAAAGAGTAAAAGACTGAGTTAAATGCAGTTTGATGGACAGGAGGCTGCTGGGAGATAATGGTGAGGCCGTATGAGGATGTGTGTGAGGGTGTGTTTAGTTTTTACAGGCAGGTCCTGAGGGAGGTCAGGAAGAGAAGCTTGGTCATCATTTAAGGTTACAGCACTAAGCTCCACTCCTTCAGGACAAACAACCCATTTAATGCATCCGGCCTAGTAATAGTCTAATCTTATCCAAAGCGCATCCTCTCTCTCAGTCAAGTCCTTCTCAGTGAAAAACACTGCTAAAAGTCTTTTAGCTGTAGAAAAAAAAAAAACTGTGGACCAATAATGGCCTTCCTCTTTTATTCTGACCATCTCAACACAAGACTGTGTTCCCATGTACTGAACACACAGAAATTTTGTTGATACCTTTATCTTGCAGTTGTGATTTTATTGGCTAATGCTACTTAAAAATTTAGATATAATGAGCTTACGAAGGATTTCATTAATGCCTTCAAATGTAATTACATAATTACACTTACAATCATACAGTGAGTTACATAAGTTTGAGTGTGCAATAAAGGTTTGTTTCATTGGACCACCCAGCAGGCCCACCTAGGAGACAGAGTCATTGATTGACTGTCTGATCCCATGTAACATGCATAGGTGAAACACACATGTTCAAGTGGTACATGGAGTGAACAGCAGGAACCACATATAGTGGTCCAGCAAAACTAGGCTTGCTAGAAACTAGTGTTTCTTTATGCAACACAAGAGTGTCTGGAGAATATTTGATTCAATTCAATAAGCTATGTACAGTACTGTGCAAGTCAAAGACCACCCTTCATTTATTAAATTTACAGTCAAAAGACTATTAAATTATTCATTTTCAGCATTATTTATTTTCAGTAGTTTTTCAGTACTTAATCTGTTCACTCTTTGCCTTTATTACAGCTTCCATTATTTTTAGTAGACTTGATTTGAGTTTATCAAAGAAATCTGCAGGGATATTTTCAGTTGTAGATGCTGGTTCCATTTTCTGCTTCGTAATTCTCAGAACTGAGTTTACCTTAACACATTTAATTAGTTAGTTCTGTAAGTTTGTTTGATTTTTGAATTGTCTTCTTTCTTTGTTTACTTCTTTTACAGTAACGGCTTCTTGACAGCTACACATCTTTTCAGACCCATAGTGTTTTGCTGTCTTCTCACAGTGGAAGGATGGACAGAAACCTTCTTTGGGTCGCTTATTTTCTGTAAAATTTCCCTTTCCTAATGCAAGTGCATAATATTTATAACCTTTTTGACTGGAAATGTTAATAATTGAAGGGTGTTCACAGGTCTGTACACACGAATGTGCAGTCAATTGAAAGTTAGAATCCATACTACTGACAGAATTTCTCTGCTTGTTGAACTATAAATAACACATTATCACAAAATTACAATGTTTTATTATCATCATTGATAACTGTGAGTTTTCAAGGATAATTAATATAACTGCACTTTATATTAAGGCTGTAGAAAGTACAGTTTGAATAAGACAGAGTGTACTTACTGTCAGCGCTGGGCGCACTCTCCATAACACCATAGGGAGGGGCCAGGAGACCAGCCATGCACTGACGATACTTCTGAGGAAAAAACATCAAAAAATAACATGTCAGACATTAACAGCTGAACAGCATTCTCACACCGAAGGAGGAAAAATGGTTTGGTTGTAACTACATAATTCAGCTTTCAGAAACACATGGCACATTTTTCATCTGGTTCAAAATGTCATCACGGGTTTCAGCACAGTGATTAACATGTTATGTAAGAGTTGTGTCCAGCTGAGATGCAGAGGTGAAAGAGAGACACATTCCCCACCTCTACACATACAAGACTTTAATATCACAAACAAAAACACCAAACTGATAGAAACATTGATAATAATTTGAAAACATTTCTTCTCTAAATCCTTGCCTTTTTTGTTAAAAACGTAGTTTGCACTCCTTTAAATGTCTTCTTTATCACACAATAGCTACCAGTCTTGGGAAGGTATACCAACATACGCCTTCCCCAAAAGGTGAAGGCAGTCACTGAATCTTTTGATCATTAAAGTCAGGGGCTGATAAAGAAATTGTGGGCTGATGCCGGTATCCAATGTTTTTCATATACATATACATCTGCTAATGCTAATACCAATGCTGGTGCAGGAATATTTATAAAATGTATAGAGTTTATATACTAGATATAGTTATAGGATTAATAGTTATTCAGTACTGAGACATACAATGTCTATTTTTATATGGTCAGAAATGCAGTAAAATGATTAAAATGCAGACATTTTAACACAGTAGCTCTAGGTCAGCTCTTTTAGAGGACAATATACTGTATATGTTATTTATCAAAATTTTCCTTTTAAAATATCAGTGAAATCTAAACAACTGTCCAATGCATTTTTAATTCCCTGCTAATATTGATAAGATTCTGATATTACTATGCATTCCTGATACATGTTAAACATACTTTAAAGGAAAGAGCTAACTTATCAGTCCAAATAACAGCAAGTGCACTTTCACAGACCAAGGAATTGAACTACTGTCAGCAATATAATCCAACTCTGACCATGGTTGAATAAAAACAGCTGACATTTGTGAAGTGCACAACACATTGTGAAGTAAACACCTCAGACTAGCTGGACTGGGATCCCCACAGAGCAGCCTATTCTTGAGGCTACATTTCCACAGGCAGTGTGTGGGTGCACAGTGTCTGGTTCTTAGTACTGGTCTTGGTGCATTCAGCCGTTAATGCTGGTCTGAGGCTTACAAGAGTAAAGGATGAGCAGATTGAGATGATGATTTAGAATGATGTAGCACAGTACTGACTGATTGTAATTCCTCTAATCTGGACTGTCTGAGAATCAGAAGGGATTAGGATGGCAAACTCTATATCAAAGATTGACACTCAATGGCACTCACAACACCATGAAACAAGCAATACAGCATCTGTGCTAAGGGATATCGCAAATCAGTCATCTAAATCTGTATATGGAGCAGAAACCAGCTTATACAATAGCTGGCCAACAATGTCGATCGACATTGATGACTCGCAGTTTTGTCGGTATCAGTTTATGAAGAGAACCAGTTAAAAATATAAAAAATAAGAGACAATTAACAGAAGGTGAAATTTTGTGGGTATTTCCTCCATCAGCACACAAAATGAATATTATATTTAAGTAACTCTTCTCAGTGAAAGCAGTGCCTCCTTCATTGTGTTTGCTCATTAGCGCAGCAGTGTACACTCGGTTTCTGTCACACAGTATTAGCGGGTATTGAACAATGAGTTTTTCTGAGTACCAGTAAATGAGCACAGTAGCGTCCCAATACCCGATATCAGCTTTGGTATTAATGCGTCCCTAACAATAATATATAGATGATATGGCAAAATGTACTATATCGATACTTCAGGAAGTTTTTTACAATATACAATGTGTCATGTTATTTTTTTTTCTGATGTCCAATAAAGCATCAAAGCATAACTGAAAAATATTCATTTCACACATTAAACAGGACTAATTATTGTCTCTTTTTAATGAAACATGCAGGTAGGAAGTGTTTTAAGTACTAACAATATCCACAGTATGCTCGGAAAAGCATGTTGTGACATATTGTGATGTAATTATCATGATAACAATAAAGATGGTCATATTGCTCAGCTCTACAATAACAAAAAAATATTCTCATACTGGCCATCTCTATCGTATCATATCTGTCAGAATAGCATGGTTTACCTACACCCTGCTTGAGTATAAAATGAAAGTCTAAAAAATACAAAACACCTAAATACAAATTCCACCTATATTATCTATTTACTTCTCACAAAATGTTCATATCAGTCAGGTCCTAATGCGGAATACATAACTCTCCATGGCATGTGTGGCTTTGTATCATGCCTATTCAAATTTACAGACGGAAGGCACTGGCAGATGGCACAACAAAAAAACAATAACATTGCAGCTATCAGTGGCTTACAGCTGGAGTCAGTAGCTGCAAAGTGATGATGTAATACTCTTTACGCTCAAGAGCTTACTACATGAGAGTTAGAAACAGGGTAGAAAACACACGAGTACATCACTGCACGAAAAGTTCTCATGGAGTTGCAAGCAGAAAAGACAAGACTCAATGATGTTTGACAGTTAAAGTGAAATACAGTGAGCAGAATAAGAGAGAGCAGGAGCCCGAAAGTTCTTTGAGTGCTTTCACATGAACTTGAGTCCTCTGGAGAGTTTCTGCAAAGCCAGAATTACAATGCTCATGTTTCACAATAAATGAACAGACTTTTTCAGAACAGGCATTGCAAGATGCACATTTGCTAGCTTGTTTAAAAATATTCAGGTTTTCAAGCTGCATCACACTGAAAGTGTCAGTTGGCTGCAAATGAATGTACATGTCACATTGAGACATTTCTTGCCAAAGGAAATAAACTGAAAGACAGTGATTGTGTTGATGACTGTAATTAATGTAAATTCAAAGCATCATTTGTTTCAATGCAAGAGGCTGCTACTGTGATACCTAATCCTAGACCATGTATTCAGCAGCATCTGTTTCAGCCAGGATTTATTTGCATTCCAGAATATATACTGAACACTTTCTGTAGCGATCATGATCAAAAGCACTCAGTGAAACAAATCAAACAGATATGTGTGAATATCTGCTCCTTACAACAAGCCGTGCAGAGCTTTAGCTGCAAGCATTAATAAGCATGGTGAGTAATGACATGCACCACTGGGTCCATTAGTCAATGCAGACACCTGGGACGTTACAGCAGGCTTTATGTTTTTCCTCCTCAGGGAGCGGTGCTCACATCGACACAGAGAGAGTGGACTTGTGTGTATGTGTATTACAAGTTGAGTTGTGTTACAAGATCAAGTCATAAAATGTGCTTGTGAAATCAGATATCATGATGGAAATACTACAGTAATGATTATTCAAAGGTTACGTATTGTAAATGATGTAATTTGTGTAAATTGTAATTGTGGGAAATAGCTATCATGATTGTTTTGAGCTGAATTGAAAGTACTATTATAACCATAACCATTTACCTCTACTTTTAACGCTAGAGGTTTTAATGCTATCTTGATACAATATTTAAGTGTTATTATTTTTTAATTACACAGTTAAGTAATGACATACATTGATGTCTGATTCACAAATTTAAACTTCCGATTTCTGTTTCTGTTTATTTCAATTTCAAGAAATAATGAAAATACAATAAAAATGTAAGGGATTTCATTTCATTTTTATAAATAAAGTTACACCACAACTTTGTCATTGCAGGCAATATATGCAGTTTCTAAGGGTTAATCCCTTAAATGGCCAAGTTCCGCTGGCAGGCTCAAAGTTTTATTATACACTTCTACAACCTAATAACAGTTCAGCCAGTTTGCACTGAAGTCTCTGTAGTTACTGAATAATAAGTCTTGGTATGTAATGTATGTGGGATTTTAAGATGTTAAATTTCTCCTCTGCTCCTCTGACCTCCTGGCTATGAATAGTTATATATTCCACTGGAGGGAATGAACGGTGAGGTTTAGGGTTAAGGATAGATTTAATAAACTCTTTCATACTGAACTTGAAGTTCAGATGAATTTAATGGCTATTTAGTTGAATGTTACTTAAAGATATCCTTAACATTTACAAAGAATCTACAATGGACCATCCAAATAAAGTGTTACCACAAACTTAAATATGTAATTATTTTGCAACTTTTAGTGCCCTATTTCTATTTATTTCCTGAGTTTAAAGCCCCTGTCAACATGGTTTCAAATGTTTACATTTTTGGTATAATAGTAAAGAAAACCCAGTGTTACGTTCAGGAAATACATAAAAATGAACACAATACACCCGGGACAGGTCCCAGTCCTAAGCAGGGCAACAATGTAGACAGTCCTTCCAACTTGTTTTAAAGTTTTTTTGGTTTTTTTTTGGTCTACTTGCTAAATACATGATCTTTCTGGCATGAACATGGCTGATACAGCTAGTTCATGGAGCCTCACAGACACTAATGATTTCACTCATGTTCAAGCAAGGGCCGTACCTTGACAAATCACCCAGAATCCCTTGAGGCTATCAAGGAGCCCTATGACTGAAGGCGATATGGCAGCCAACGGTGCTCAGTGGGGGTTAAGCATACCATTAACACCCACACACACACACACACACACACCCACACACACACACACAGGTTTCACCCAGAGAGTCTTTGTATCACTCTGGCAAAGTAGTGCTGTCAGTTCAAATGAACATCCTACTGTTAGAACAGTAATGAGTTTAAATCAGATTGACTTTATAACAGGGCTGCACCCAGAGCCAAGAACAAATGCGAGAGCCAACTGATTTCTACATATACATCTGCTACATAGAGTACCTCACAAAAGTGAGTACACCCCTCACATTTCTGCAAATATTTTCTTATATCTTTTCATGGGGTAATACTATAGTAATAAAACTAGGATATAACTTAAAGAAGTCAACTTACTGTCACACTGAATTCCAACATGTGCTGTGACACTCTGAAGCAGAGCATGATCCCCTCCCTGCGCCGCATGGCAGTTTTCCAACACAATAACAGCCCCAAACACACCTCCAAGATGACAACTGCCTTGCTGAAAGTAAAGGTGATGGACTGGCCAAGTATGACTGGCCAGTTTGGACATGTTCACTGTGAGGTGTACTCACTTGTGTTTCCAGCTATATAGACATTAATGGCTGTGTGTTGAGTTATTTTCAGAGGACAGTAAATCTATACTGCTATATAAGCTGTACACTGACTACTTTAAGCTATATCCAAGTTTCATTACCATAGTGTTGTCCCATGAAAAGATATAATAAAATATTTGCAAAAATGTGAAGGGTGTACTCACTTCTGTGAGATACTGTGTATATTAAGTACAAGATATTCATTCATCTGCATCAGGAAAGCAGGAAACATACATTTACCAGCAAATTTTACAAAAGCTACAACAAAATATAAAAATTAAATCTGTCAGTATTTGTCTGCCACTTTACCTCTTCTATCCTTCCAGTCTTAAAGGTTACAGCTGTGTCCTTCCAACAAAAGCTGCTCCCAAAGCTCTCACTGACATTATGTTCCCCTTCAAACAGACACTGATATTCACACAAGCAGCTACCAAACTCACTATAGCTGCCTTTCTCTTGTGCATCTTAGGATACGTTTACACAGCAGGTGAAAGTGGCCAAAATCCGATCTATTTCCTCATATGTGACACAGGTAATCTGTGTGGCAGTGTGAACAGCAAAAAAACGCACTGAATCTGACGATTTCAATTACGATTTGAGACGCTTTCATATGCAGTACTACAATCCGATCCGTATCCGATCTGCAGCAATGCGACTCAGTCTGAACAGCCAGATCGGAATGAACGCAACTTTTACGTCAGTCCGAGTCGACATTCGTCATCATTTCGTGTTGCTGAGCCTCAAACACTTAGGCTGATGTTTCGGCACCAAACAATAGAAGAAACTCATCGAAGCCGCTCCAAGTTTGAAGAGGTTTCGAACAAAGCGGCCGAGGGGGGCGGAGGAGCCCGAGGCTGCAGCGCCAGAAACAGTTTAAACAACCCGAGGACACGAACCAAAGAAGTGGAATAACACGCCCGTTTTACAGCGAACTCAAACACACTGTTCGCTAGTCATCATGATTGTTTACCTCTGGACGAGCCTCGTGAAGCGTTGTTCTTTTGCGCATGTGGGTCGGTTTGGGAGCTGATCTGTTCAGACTGATGTCACATACAGATCACATTTAAAAGATGGTGTGAACAGGCAAACAAAAAAATCGAATTTGGTGAGAAAATCAGATTTGGGCCTCTTTTACCTGCTGTGTAAACGTAGCCTAAGATGACTATAGGAGACATTTCGGAAAAGATTAGATACAAGATTATCCATCATCTTGCATAAAGAGAAAAGAAAGTAATAAAGACAAAAGAAAGTAATAAAGACAAGGAGTTTACACACTAAATACTGAGTGTGATATTATATATTGTTGTTCAGGCTTCTGCATGAAGTTTATAATATAATTTTATTTTTATAATAATGAAAATATATTATATCTTTTTTCCATGAAACTATAAAATGAATATCTTAACATGTGTTCCGAACTGTAGATTAAATAAATGAAGGGTGACCTTTTGTACAGCACTGTATGTATATATAAAACCATCTAATGACTTCCACACACACAAATCACGACATGCACTGAGTGAGATGGGATGTGGCACTGCATGCCTCTGTAGAGTAGCACAAGCCTGATTTGATCAGTGAAGTAATCAACCGTTCATTATGAGCATAAATGCGTACAGTGTGTGAGGACCATTGCTTGTGTAATGTACAGTCTCCCTGCAGTTTCTGAAGAGTCTTTAATCCTAGAGAAATGTTAAAGATTACAAAAAAAACTATAAGCAAAGCATTTAGAGCATAACTACTGTGTGATTTGATTCAAGCAGTGTTGTCGTAATCAAGGCTCTCCTTCAAAGTCAAGCTACAGCGCTACTGGAACAATAGCTGAATGATTTGAATCAATGTGCATTGTAAGGTCTCCTTTCAAAACAGTCTGGAATATAAGGAGTTATAAGAGCCACATTTCAGATACATTACAACAAGCATTTAAAGCATTTGTCATTTACGCAGCATCTCAACTGTAAAATGCAGGCTACTGTCTTCTGCTTTGCATTCATTACCATGCTTATGTCAGAGCTGCTAAGTTATTTGTATACGCAATGCAAAGAAATCAATACTCAGCAACTGTCAGTGTCTAATCATTGAATGCTGCGCAATACATTTTTGTCTCTTTTGATAACAGCTGTTAGCCACATGACAGTTATTATACTGTGGATATAATGTTATAAGACATCTGATTGATTTTTGTAATACAATCATTCATCTTCTCTGTATGAAAGGCACATCAGTAAACCAGAAGGGGTTACTCCTTCAAAAAACCTGCTATTTGTTCTCCGTTTGTTTTAATCCAGACAATGACGTTTGTAATACCCTCATCACTGGTGGTTTGGGAAGTCATCATTCAATGTCAGCTAAACAGGTTATCTTTGCACTGGTTGTTGTTAGAGTGACATGCTTCTCTGGGGAGTAGAACACCAAATGTAGGGGCTCAAAAGGAATAAGGAGCAGCAGAATTACTGAAATCTATATTGAGTAACACAGATATGGACTGTCATATACATACAAATAGAATAATTTAGCATTTTGGTATTTATTTCAATAATTTCCAAAATTAGGAAAGAAAGGAAGGGGATTCTTCTCCAAAAGGCTACACAGATGGACTGAGTCTGCTTAAAAAGTAGACACCAGACGAGGAAAAATAAAATTAAGAACAGGAGTTGCACGTCTCCATGACAACCCGAGCCCTCTCAGTGCTCCAGAACTGCAAAGAAACATTTCAGGTCCCGAATGCTGCCATCACTTTTCAAAGGCTAAGAAATCGTCTTTAACATCTGCACCCAACAGGACAAAAACACACTCATGCCACACACCTGTCACCCTGACATAAGGGGGAATGAGAGCACACATGGGTAGGCAATGAAGAATAGGAGAAAGAGCCCTGGGCAGCCCTGCAGTCCTCTTTTAAATCCATACTTTGGTGATGACAACATGTGGATATATGGAGAACATTTAAAAGAGTTTAAAAGGGTGCATATCTGTACGATGCACAGGGTATGCACGTGCCAGGCATGGCTCATTTCAATGATAAGTTCAATTAATAAACAAAAGCATTTTAACTCACATTTGAACAATTTCTTCTCTGTCAACTTCCCACAAAGTTGGGAGCATGAAATTGTCCAAAATGTCTTGGTCTGCTGAAGTATTAAGAGTTCCCTTCACTGGAACTAAGGGGCCGAGCCCAACTCCTGAAAAGCAACCCCACACCATAATCCCCCCTCCACCAAACTTTACACTTGGCACAATGCAGTCATGCAAATACTGTTCTCCTGGCAACCGCCAAACCAAGACTCGTCCATTGGATTGCCAGACGGAGAAGCGTGATTCATCACTCCAGAGAACACATCTCCACCGCTCTAGAGTCCAGTGGCGGCGCTTTACACCACTGCATTCAACGTTTTGCATTGCGCTTGGTGATGTAAGGGTTGGATGCAGCAGCTCAGCCATGAAAACCCATTCCATGAAGCTCTCTACACTGTTCTTGAGCTCACCTGAAGGCCACATAAAGTTTGGAGGTCTGTAAGTGATTGACTCTGCAGAAAGTTGTCGACCTCAGCATCCGCTGACCCAACTCTGTCATTTTACATGGCCTACCACTTCATGACTGACTTGCTGTCGTTCCCCAATGCTTCCACTTTGTTATAATACCACTGACAGCTGGCTGTGGAATATTTAGTAGTGAATAAAATTTCACAACTGGACAACTGAACAGATGACATCCTATCATGGTATTATGCTGGAATTCACTGAGCTCCTGAGAGCTCATTCTTTCACAAATGTTTGTAGAAGCAGTCTGCATGCCTAGGTGCTTGGTTTTATACACCTTTGGCCATGGAAGTGATTGGAACACCTGAATTCAATTATTTGGATGGGTGAATGAATACTTTTGGCAATATAGTGTATCTAAAATGATCAACAACATATTTTCTTTTTACAAAAATAGCTATGATAACATAAGCCCCCGACACCCCACAAACACACATACACTGCTGCTGATGGTCTGCTGACCTAACTCATTTTTAATTCTATGTTAGCTTAAATTATTTGTAACATTTACAGATGTAATGAAAAACACATTAAATAAAATAATACTAACAAACTACTTTTTGAAAACTATTTTACCTTTCATTTTAAAAGCTGTAACTTTTAACTTTAACTTTTAGCATGGTGAGTTCCAGTGCACTGTACTATTGCTTTAAACAAAATGCTTATTGTCTTTATTGCAGGTGAGATTCTGGAATTTAGCTATAGATGCTTATTGTGATCATTTTAAAACTCATCTGAACCATCAGGACACTTAAACTGTCCCAGCAGAAACACTGGAAAATTTGATATACTGTAGAAGCTTATTAATGCCCTGTAGTAATTAATTGTTTTAATAGTAAAAGGGAATAAAATATTATGTATGCATATTATTTAATATAATTTAGCAAGCTGTTTCAAATTAAAGTTGTTCTTAGTCAGTTCTCGTTCCCAAAATGGCAGTTTTGCTATTGAAGCACTGTCACCAGGGTAAGGTCAGTCACTGCCAATGTCCGATTCCATCACCCTGTTACCCACGCTTAATTGAAATTTAAAACTATAGCAATGATACACTACTCAGTCTCTTCCGAGTGTCATTGATTTGTCACTGTGAATGATCAAAACCAGGCATCTAGGTGCATCCTGTCAGAGTATGTGTGTATGTGTGTGTGTGTGTGTGTGTGTGTGTGTGTGTGTGTGTGTGTGTGTGTGTGTGTGTGTGTGTGTGTGTGTGTGTGTGTGTGTGTGTGTGATGAGGGGAAGTATGCTGCGCACATGTTGTCTGAAGTTGTATATAAGATATATTTTTTATCAGATAAAATAAAAAATCACATCTTGACCTCAGTATCAAAAAAGGATATAGAAACATAGAACATGGAAACTACAAATTTCCTTTTTTCTTTTATAAAAACAAACAATTTCTCATGCTGGAGGACATCTAGCTGCTGTATACAAACACATCTCATCACTGTGCTCCACTGCACTTAAGTTGGCTGAATTATTCACCCAGATTACGTAATACACACACTCTCACTCACTCTTTCACTCTTTCCCATGTTCTCTCCCCAACATATAGGTTATCTGGCTAATGTAGGTAATCCTGCTTTTACAGCTTTCCAGCTCTTTTCCTCTCCACAGCAAATAAAAAACACACTGCCATAAGGAAACTCCCATACTATACATAATATATTGAACTACACTTGCCAGATAATAATTACTATACAGAAAACAAATACATATAGATTACTGTCCCTGATCTCCAGCATTAATTCTTTTTCTCTTTATTTCTGTTTCTTTTCTCCCTTCATTGTAACATAAACTCACACAGGCAGACAACCAACCTGATCCATGCTGATCCAGTGTATCAACTTGCAGTAAAGCTAAGCATTTCACTACACGCAGTTATGAAGAACAAAACAGACTCAGTGAACCAGTTCACAAAGCTACAGTGACTAAGCACACTCACCTCAGAAAACCTTGACCTGTATGAAGATGCAGGGTGAAATCCAAAAACATAGCATGAGAGAAAGAGAGAGAGAGAGAGAGAGAGAGAGAGAGAGAGAGATTTAGAGAGAAAGAGAGCTAATGAAAAAGACCGAGTGCAAAAGAGAGAGAGAGAGAGAGAGATAGATAGATTGATACAGAGAGAGAGAGAGTATAAAACTTACCTACAGGAGAGGATACCCCATGAGCACAGCAATTTTAAACCAGTCAGTGTGTCTCTCTCTCTCTCTCTCTCTCTCTCTCTCTCTCTCTCTCTCTCTCTCTCTCTCTGCACAACCTCTCTGTCTGTACTGTCTCTCCTAAACTGAATCTGTGCCTTTTCCTCTGCTAATGTGCGTGTGTGAGCTCCTGAGACTGGATGTGTGTCGAGGCGAATGTCAGGATGTTCGCATGTGTATGAGAGCGCGATGATGCTGCGAGGTTTTGAGTACGAGCAGACTGCAGCATGCATGCATGTGTGTCTGTGTGTTTGTGTGCATGTGTGTAGCGTGGTCTTGCTCAGTGCTGGAGAGAGTGAGTACTCATCAGAGCATGATGATGATGATTGGAGTACTCTAATCGCCTAGCAACCACTCCAGACTCTCAGGGAGGGGTCAGCTGCTGGTTCAGCCCCCCTGCCCCCCATACTTTAGACAACAACTGGGACATTTTATTAATAGATTTAGGGTTTCTGTGCTACACTGTTGATGCTTGTGATCTGAAAGCAATTTTGTCATGATTGTAACTTTAGTTTTCAGGATGACCCATCACTTTCACAGAAAACATAACATGAACATGTATGATGTTTAGTAGCCAACCTCCATGCAGAAGATAAGAGGCATCTCAATAATTCATAGTATTAAGTCACTATTCCAGTGAAACAAACAGATCTGTGTGATCTACAGCCCACATTCATAATTAATATACCTGACACCAGTGCTGTTTTCGTTTTCACAGCTACTCATTCTTAAAGGTAGAGCTGATAAGGCACCGTGTTTATCTGCCTAATACCTGCCTAATACATGTATTAAAAGGGACCATGACTTCAATAAACATTACTATTTTTAAAGTAGTTATCTACAATAACTATCAGCACATCACTACCAAGTAGTACTGGATGAAGCATCATCAGTATCAGTACACTGATACTGTACTTTATACTGTATTTTATCATGAAACTGGCTTTCATCCTTGGTGGTACTGATACTATGAGCATAAACAGCACATTCCATAAGAATGTGTCCATGGTGTCCTTGTTGCCTAGCAGTTTCTGTGTTTTTAACTGCAATGTATATCTGTCTCAGAAGGGTGCTTCAGACCCAAAATATATAAAAACTTTGACAAGTTCAGCAAAAGTAGGACGAGAAAGTCATGCAGTCACTCTTTGAGTGACAGGAGCCAGTCAAAGTTTCCATGAATAATTACCACGAGGGTGTTTGTCATTCAGCATTTATTTTTTATTGGCCTTTTGGACTCATTACAGCTCCCAGTATGTCTACCAAGACATGCCCCACTTTTATTTTACTTTAGTTCACCCCAAATAAACAATATGCTTCCTTAAGTAAATCTGGTTTCTAAAAGGTTAAGGTTTACAAAACAACATAAGGCTCCCTTTAGTGCAATTAACATATTATGAAACAGAACAAATCAAAACAAGCTATGTCATGTTCCTCATATACTTTTCAGCATAGCAGCATTTAGAAAGCATGGTCTCGTTATCTTTATTAATACAAACCTACAAACCATCTGATACCATAATACAGTGATATAGAAATGGAAAATATTGTGATATTGAATTTTATCAATACTGCCAAGCACTATTAAAAGCAAAGGTCAGAAGCTAAATGAAGTATGCTTGAACTGAGATGTCTGTGTGGAGTCACTGCAGTGGATATGCTATTCCTGCTGGCTGCATTAGAGCTGAGAGAGAGAAAGAGAGAGAAATGGACGCTGCTGCACACACAGCCTCTGCTTGCCCATTTGCTTGCATTAAAGCCTCTCTCTCCTCTATAAAGGCTTTATGTTCCACAGAGCCATGCAGCTTCAAAAGGGAAAGCTCTCCTTCAAAACCAACAGCGTAATCACCAATCAGATGCCGCCGGCTTTGAAATAGAAATGAGATATCTGACACGCAAACAGGTGCTGCTGGTTTTTGTCAGATCCTCTTTCTTTGCTACATGGCGAGCATTTTTTATGTGTTTGTATCTAAACGGGCAAGACTGTGCGTCCTCTAGATCAGGGGTTCTCAACCTATTCTACCTCAAGGCCCACTGTTTCATCACTGGAAAGAGTGAAGGCCCACAAGAAAACAAACCTCATTTTTGAGACATTTTCAACAGAGCAATGTTTGAATGCCTACTCACCCAAATGTGCATGTATCAGTGAACGTCAAATATGAACAGAATGATGCCAAATTGTCTACACATTATGCTTTTTTACACCAGTTGCTTGCAAGTAAATAACTGTGATGTTGGGTGAGGTGGGGGGGGTGTTTTGTTTCTAGAGGCAAGGGGCAAAAATCTGAAAATGTCTTTTTTATTGTTAAATCAATTATGTTTTCACAGATTTTTATGACAAAGTGCCATCACCGGCCCATTACAAACCACTGGTCCTCTTCAGTATTGGTCTTAGGACCACCATAGGGTGCATTGTGGCCCACTTGTGGTTCGTGGCCCAGTAGTTGAGAAACCCTGCTCTAAATGGTGTGTAAAGTATGCACAATTACAAATGTGCATTAATCACTATGGGTAGATATTGCCTGAAGGTTTTGCCTGAGAGCAGAATTACACTCATTATATAACTGTGCTGAATGTGTGCACAGGCATGAAAGAGCACATTTATGAATCACTGTGTGTTTTCATGTATATGAATGTGCATGTTTGTGTAGTTTTGCAGGTGTAAACATCTGAAGGCATGTTTTATAAAGCGCAAGCTGCCAACAAGGACACAATATATTTCAGCCCACTTACATGCACAGACATATGCATGTGCACACAAATCTTAGATTTTATATACCAGCTGAAGAAGAGCAAACGTTAAAATACAGAGCTATCCACATGATGTAAGTAACAAGTAACAGCAATTCCACTCTGTTTTCATGGATAGACATTCTTGCGAACATGAGATGAATAACAAAGAATTTGGTGAATAATGTCTCTCTTTCAGATTTTATTTAAGGGTATGCTGGGTTATCCATTTACATTAGGACTGGGTGATCTCACCCACACAGTCTTTCAAGTGTAATTAGAGCGTTAATTGCACAGAGCTCATTTGAATCTCTCACTACTCTTTATTGTTACATCTGAAGGGGAGAGAAAAAAATTAGACCTTAGAGGTCCAATATCCTACTTTGAAAGGAGACTCAAAGCTGCAAATACAACCTTGCTAATATATCTTTTCATGCAAAGATGCGATTTTCACTCATTTTTGTTGGTCAAACAAGCACAAGCAATCCTATCTAATAGGATTGTAATACAGTGGGAAATGTAAATGAAATTGTCAGAGAAAAGTGGGAACCGGGTATCAGCTATTCTACACCATTTATTAACAGTAAAAAACTAGCGTTCAAAAGTTTGAACTAATCCAATCAATTTCTTGAAGAAATGTACAAAGTGACTGCACAGGTTTCAATTAATTGGCAGGAAGCTGTCAAAAAATACATAAATGTTAAATGTGTCCACACTAATGGACAGAATTGTAGATGACTTCTTAATGTCTGAGAAAAGTATGAAACATTGAGAATGTTTTACATAAGAAATGCCTCACATTTGAAATGCTGTGGTCAAATCTCAGGAAGTTAACTTACGAAGAAAATACTGTAAAGTCTTTAAGTTGGACCTGAGCTGCCTGACGTGTTGCTTTAGCCTTGCAAGGACATAAATTGACACTTCATCCAAAATCAAAACTAAACTGGATATGTCTGTTGGAAAACATGTTGAAAGCAATGACGTAGTAGCCCCGAGTGGAATTTCCTGATTTTGATTAAATATCTTGAGGGTGCGAGTAATTTCAAAAGACTACAAGGGGTAATTTGTTTTTGGCAGACTGCTTAATGATTGTTTTTGTATTTTTAGATTTTAGGTTAATTTTATTGGATTAACACACAACAAAGTCAAATACAAATGTCTAACTTTGCTGTCTTTAAGTCATCACTACAATTTAGAGTTTGCATTATTTAAGTGACAAATAATTATTGATGAGGTAAGAACTAAAATGAGCCTATTATCTAGGTAATTTATCTCAGTTTGTCTCCTTTATATCTGTCTGCGAACTTGCTGCTGACATCTGTTTTGAGAGATACAATGTTATGCTACAGAAAACTATATAACAAGACAACATAACTAGTTTTATGCAAGAATTCCCTTTAAGGGATGTTTTTATGGTTACCAATGCTAACTAGTGCATGTCAAATGGATGTATGAGTGTGTATGTGCAAATGATGTGTATATGTGGTGTGCACTATAGACAGCTTAAATATGATGCAAGATATTCCTTCAGATAACTTCTCTATTTCATTGGATGATGAAGCTGGAGAGGGTGTGTGGGATGGAGAAGCTCACACAAAACCAGTCTGATCACTCTGGGGAAAGAGTAGAGCAGTCAGTGCATATCTAAACTGATTTTGCCCATCCTGTCTTAAAAGGAGACATTACTGGAGGGCTGTTCTCGGTGTGTGCATCGGCAGAAAGTCGGTGTGGCTTTGTGTGGGTTTTACAGCAACATGGTCACACTGTCCAAGCTTAACATCCCTGCAAACACATATAAACAGACTGTCTCTTTCACTTCCTATTAGTCAGCTCTCCCAGACACACACACACACACACACACACACATACATAAACACAGACACACAGAAAGTAATAGTCAAACACACTAACTCTTCAAGCCCTAATAGTAAAATCCATATCTGTCCCAGGATGGAGGTAAGGTCATTGCTGGACACTGTGATTCCTCTGTGACCTCTGTACACGATGCTGTTGTATTCATCTCAACACATGCTGTTCAACAAGCCTTAAAACATCCTTTAAAAAAACAAATAATGACTTCTTCAGAACTACAGAAAGAGAGAGCGAGAAGTGGGAAAGACAGAAAGAGAGCAAGAGAGACAGACAGAAACAGAGAGAGAAAGAGAGACAAAAGACAGAGAGAGAGAGAGAGAGAGAGAGAGAGAGAGTGGGGAAGAGGGAAACAAGAGAAGGTACAAGAGAGACAGAGAGAGCAGGAGAGGGAGACAGCCAAAGGGGGAAGAAGAGAGAGAAGAGGGGTGAAAGAGAAACAAGAAAAAGATGGAGACAGACAAAGAGAGAGGGTAAAAAGAGAGTGAGAGAAGGAGAAAGAGAGAGTAGGAGAGAGGCAGACAGTGATACAAAGAGAGAGAGAGAGAGAAAGAGCGAGAGAGAGCGAGAGAGACAGACAGATAGACAGAATGAGAGAAAAGGGAGCGAAAGAATGAGAGTGAGAAAAGGAGAAAAAGAGAAACAGACAGACAAAGAGAAAGAGTGTACAAGGAGAGTGAGAGAGAAAGATAGTGAGAAAGAAAAGCGGGGAAAGACAGAAGAAGAAAGAGAAGGAGAGACACAGACAGACAGCAAGAGACAGACAAAATACAGAGAGAGAAAGAGAGACAGAGAGATAGATTATGAGTATTGGTCAGATTGCTTTTGTTGGTTAAATGGTGCTGAGTGCTATTAGTTGGAGTCTCCACGCAGTCTGTGAGCAGGTGATAAGTGACTAATGTAATAGACAGAGTGAAGCTCCATTAGCACACATACAATCACACAGCTGAATGACGTCACTCTACTGATGATAGAGGATACCAATGATCGACAGTTCAGACATATTAAAGAGATGAGTTACAGCAAAAGTGCCTGAAAATGTGGCTTATGTTAATATGGTGATATTTTCATGTTTAGTGGACTGTTGCCTGATCCTCTCAGACAAGCTTCTAGACAGAACCACTAAACGAAAAAGATAACGATGACCTCTAGGGTTAAGTGAACAGTCAAGAGCAGCAGCAATTATTAGCTTCCCATCCGAATGATGATGGAGGATGCTTTTAAACTAATTTCTCCTACATTCAGTTGAAAGAGTGTTGACCTTCACTCCTCCACTCGCTCTGGTGTCAAACCTCTCAGTGATAGACCACTAAGACCCAGTGCTGAGTAGATTACTTAAGAAATGGGATCCGGTACTGATTACAAATTACATGACTGTCTGAAAAAATGTTATGAGTAACCTCTTTTGGATTACTTAACTGGTTGCATCTGGATCTCTTTTGGACTGTCATTTCATAAATTTTAGTTTACAACAGCAACTTCCTATGGGGCTCAGCCTATCAGGTTTTAGAACCAGAACAATCCTTTTTACAAGAAGAATAAACCTGATTTATTGGTGTTGCCCAACCCAAAAATCCTTAAATATAGTAATCGATAAAAAACTCTCGGTAATTTCAGTTTATCCATCTTAAAAGGTATCATACTCATGATTACAAGTACTTTTACATTTCTGTAATCCATTTATGCAATTGAGCTTACCTGTAGTCTGTCACTACCAATCATTGCTAAATGCTCAACTCGGCAAGCATTTAACCTCTTACAAAGCCATGGGCCTGCTGTCAGGCTCAAAGTTTTAGTACACACTTCAATAATATACTCCATTAGTTTGCACTGAAGTCCCTGTAGTTAATAAATAATAAGCCTTAGTATGTAATATGCCTGGAGTGTTAAAGGATTAATTACTCAACAGAATAGTTATATGCATTTTATAACAGGCAGAAAAGGCAAAAAAACTTAAAGTTCACCTCACACAGACGTGTCAGAAGAGCCAGAGTGCTTCCCTTACTCTCCGTATTGCAGGTTCTCTGTTATCCACAGCACACACACACCTTTACACAGGTCCAGAACTAACCACGGCCTGACCCACACTATTAAGACTGTGACAGAATCTCCTCAGAGACAGCCCCCCTGTCCCAAAGGAAGCAGAGGGACAGACTCTCTCTCTCTCTCTCTCTCTCTCTCTCTCTCTCTCTCTTTCTCTCTCACTGTCTTTCTCTCTCTCTATCTCTCTCACTAAGACAAGTCCTGGGGAATACACTGATACATGCATAAATGCTTCTGGGTCAATGTGAGAGGATTGATCTGATTTTAATTTTTCACAGTGGTGGTGGAAGCAGGCATTAAAAGCTTTCAATGACTCTAAAAGCTCAATCACAGACAATCATTAGACAAAATGGCTAGGAAACATTTGTCTGATGCCTAAGACATTGTTCTACAATACAATATTGTAGTTAAAATAGCAGTAAGAGCACGTACTTTTTTAAATACATCCATGGCAGAGGGCATATTTTACTATTACCAGCATTTTACCAAATCTACCATTATTTTATCACATTACACATAAAAACCTGGTACAGTTGTAGGTTCACTGGTCATTTTGAATGGTAAATAAACACTCACACTGTGACACCTTGTTCCCAATGATAAGCAAGTAAGTATAATGCATTACTTTTTTCATGTAGTTATACACTTTTCAAGTAGTTTGCATGTTTGCACGTGAGAAAAGCTTCTGATTAAAGTGAGTTGTAATACTTGGACAAAAACTTTTGGCTACACATTTTAATTGTATTGCATCTATTTATTCATGAATAATAAAAATACATTGTAATACTTTACATATCTCTCAGCACTAGAAAATGCCACAGCTATATACCTGAGTGACATCAGTCTGTGTATTTTGCTAAACTTGTGAAGAAAATGTGCTAATCTGTATAAGTGTTATTCTGTAATTCAGATTAATGAATTACTGCAGTGTGCACAAAGCTTGGTGATGCAAGAACAGAAGATTATTTTACAGCACACCTCCCCCTGCTGGACACAAGGCATTAAAAACCTACTAGTAACTATGACTACCCCAGCACAAAATATACCACTGACTAAATTATTTTTAAACAAAATCCATTACAAGAGCATAAATTGCATGAATAATGAATTTAATAAAAATGCTGGAACCAATATCTGCACATGCAATCACCACATACAGTGGAATATATCTGAGCCCATGCAAGAAATATTTGAGCTCATGCAAGGTGTATTTCAGCTTAATAAATATATGGCAATAACACTAAGCAGTGTAATTCCGTGAGGGTTCTCTTACCTCCCACAGGGTCCTAAACTCCCTCTTCTCAATGCGCAGTAACTCACTGAACTCTCGTGTTACAATGGTGGCGTGACGAGGCGTGTTGTCCAAAATTGACTCCCCAAATGCTGTGCCAATGCCCAGTGTGCAAATAGTGACTGCATCCTTAAAAGGAAGATGGTAAATACTTGTAAAGGCAAGGAAAGGAAGACATTGTTACAATAATCAGAAACGCACTGTTAGAAATGAATGGGAGTATATGTGCTGTCTAGCTCTGGTGTGGAATACTACCCTAAAATCTATAAAATCTATGTACTGTTTCACATTAAAACTGCATTTGTATTGAGAATTCACTAAAAACTTAGTGAAGGATGTGTCTTCTGAGGATGTAACGTGAATAATCTACTTGGTCTTCATACTGTTCATCAGTATAATGCTGATTTTGCATTTGAGAGCTAAACATTGTCTCAGACATTCCTTTTGACTCTATGCATGTGACTTTAAAAGATAAGGATGTATGACAGGGTCTGAAAAACACCTGCGAAATCAAATTCAATTCCTCTGGGAGAATTATTATTCGCAGGAATGCATGCACATCATATTTTAGCCTGTTTTTTCTTCTGACTAATTCCAGCTACTTTTTCAATTCTAACAAAAAAAAACTCCATAGCACTGCTTTAAGTTAATGGAGTGAGAGAGAAAAAGAGAAAGAGAGCAAGCAAGCATTGTTTCAGTCCCACAGTTAAGACTCTCAAGTAGAAGTCATTTAGAGAGCATGATATATATTTTGAGGCTTCTAAAATAAGCTTGATGGATCAAACGGTACTATACGTCAGTAGAGTAGGAGCCAATGTGGTCAAAAAATAAGAATTTTCATGGTTAAACACATTTGAACATGAAAAATTTCAATGATTGTATTGTGAATACATAACACTGTGAAACCTGCATTTACAGCCACGTTATGACATTTTATTATTAAGAAAAAATTTGTGGATGAACAAAATTATCCTCTCCTCTAACCATCCTGAAATGCAGAGAAAACAGGTGTATGTCAGCTCTAGAAAGGAGGGTTTATATCCAGACCACACTCGAGGGCAGAAGATGTGTAATATTACCTGATGGTTTGCAGTTTCAGAGACTTTAACATCCAGTGAGCCAGAAAGGACAGTGTACCAGCTGGTGCCGATATCACCCTGTCTGTACACTTCATTACATAATGCACAAACATAACAAGGACAAAGAAAATAACATAAAGCAGTTTCATATTTGGCACAGTTTTATAGCACATTCTCTAAATGTAGAAAAAGACCATTTTGGTTTCTGGCAGTAATATTTGGCCAGTGTTTATGGGTTTGTGTGGATTTTGGACACATGTACGCATGCACTATGTCTACGAGTGTGTGACCTACATGTAATGCCTTTCTCCAGACACTCGTAGAAGCCACACAAACAGATTTGCTGGAGCAGGGTGGGATGGAACTTCTCAAACGCTTTCACACTCTTCAGTCGGGCCATGATAATGTCTACATCTTCTCCAGAGCGCTCTGTGGGTCTACACAAACACACATCATTATTCTATCATTCACTGATTTACTGCCAAAGCATCTCATATGTTATTGACACAATCTTGACAGCAATCCCATTAAATTAAAACTATCCATAGTGTTCATAAATGGGAAAGAAAAAGCAACACAATTCACAAAAAACATACATATAAACATCTAAATAGTCAAATGTCTCAAGTCAAGCCTTTCATTTTACCTCAGTGGTTCTCAATCCTGGACTTGGAGAACCCATGACCTGCCCATTTCAGAATATCTTTTGTTCTCAACATACGTTATACAACAAATGAACTAATCAGCAAGTCCTAGATGAACTGAGTGTGTTAGAGTAGAAAACAGCAGAGAACAACGGACCTAACTAAATTATCGTTGAAGACTGAGACTCATTGTTAATCTGAGTGCATACAAATTGCATAGCTCAGTTAATGCACGTTCCTGAAATCTGGAAAAATACCTTACCGTTAAGGGGCCCATATCATGGAAAATCAAATTCTGGCTCGATGTAGTTTGTAAACATTCCAGACATGTCTGAAAGTGAAGGCCGGAGCTAGCATAGGAGAGACCTTGCTAACACTGGTATACAAAGGCTCTTTTTCAATGCTCATTCAATTACTAATTAAGAAACATGACACGTTTGCAGCCGTTCCTGCCATTCTTCAAATGGTGCTGCATCATGCGTGAAGGACTATGAGTGACTGACGAATATACCAGTTGAGACCTTCAGTTACGAAGAAAGGAAGGGTGCATTTCTTAGCCACATCCAAAGAATCCTACAGAACAGGAGCCTCTTACTCAATGAAGCATTTAACTTGATTCATGTTTTTTCAAGAGTAAATAACGTTATTTATTTTGTAACTTTAACAAGTACTGGAAATGAGCCGGTGTGTTTCATGTATTCTTTTAGCTTACATGCATTTGGTTCACAAAAAAAGAAAATCTATGCATCTCTCTTTATGATTATTGTACTGCCCCAATAAAGCTTATGTGAACTACTATTAAGGCTCACCTTGCTTGTTCCACACAACTTCAAGGTTCAATACGTACAATTGACTTTACAGTCCATACATAGAAATTAAACTGCAAACACCTCCTGTTCTTAATGTTTTTTGCTATGTGTTAAAATCATGCCATTTATATGCCTGTTCAGTCAGCAGCAGTTTAATGATGTTGAAATGACAACAATGTCGATTGGACATGCTAAATTGCCCCTAGGTGTGAGTGTGTGAGTGACTGTCTGTGTCTGTCTGTCTGCCCTGCGATGGACTGGCGACCCATCCAGGGTGTATCCTGCCTTCCGCCCGAAGACTGCTGGGATAGGCTCCAGCACCCCCCGTGACCCTGACGGAGAAGTGGCTTAGAAAATGGATGGATGGATGGATGGATGGATGGAAATGACAAGAAATGTTTACAATATAAGGCAGCCAAACAGAATGGAGATTATATGTATATCAGTCTTAAAGGCACAGTAACAAGTAGCCTGTTTGAATCTTAAGGATAAAGAGACTACCAATTGATATGTAAAAATTAATGATGTCATTTTGGTTTATAAAAACAAATAGATATTATGTAGGTTATGGACTCTTAAAGGTTTACACACCAGCTAGTCATTGTCACAGCACAAACAAAGAAAATGGGCTCGTAGCTTAAAACTAAAAAGTACAAAAAAGGTGTGTCAGCAAGAAGTTACATTTTTCAGTAGTTATTCCAATGTGTACTTTTTCTCACCCAGATGAGATTAAATAAAGAATAATTACATTTTAAGATTAAAAGAAATTAATTCAGAGTGATTTAACACGAAATGCTTGAGGCAGAACTGTTCACAGTAGGGCTGATAGGAACCAGACATCTGAAAAGTTTAATGCCTCTAAAAGCTCAAAGTCATTTTATGAAACAGTTATAAACATGTTGCCTAAAGCCTGAGACACAATTTTATAATCTACTAAAAACTATGTTTTGTAAACCATTCCTGGTAGAAAAGTACAAAACATAGTTTTTAGTAGATTATAACATTGTGTCTCAGGCTCAGGGTGTTGCAAAGCAAAACAGATCCCAAAAAATGTGTATTTGTTTGAAATTCCTTGCTATTTTACTCAGAAGACGCATATAGGTTCAGTGGTGCATTCAGATAATAAACAAAACAGCTGTATTTGCAACCCATTTCGTACCACCACCACCACGGTAAAGAAATTGTTCTACCACATATGCTTCCTTATCTGTTATACAGATCATCATGGAGTTTATAAAAGGAACTACTTTAATGGAGACACTAGAATAGTACAACAGTTTAAACCTAGATGTCCAATCAGATAGTATCTTTGGGATGATCAAGACCTTTACCATGTGTTACAGCAGCGTATTACAGTCTAAAAAAAAGGTTGGACAAACATCAGTAGTCTTGTTAAATGCAAACCCTGTGTATTTAAAGTGGGACTTACAGGTGGGTCACGCCTGAGCAAACTGCAAATGGTCACCCTTTCATCTGCGTCTGTCTGTGAATGTGTTTGTTAAAGAGGAACTGAAGGCCCATTTACTATGCAAACACATCTGGTACACCATGCCACGTTGTCACCACAAACACAAGATTTTAACCCAGACCCAGGAGCAGCTTCCTATGGGACATGCTGTGTGAACATAACATTAACTGTTCCCACCCTAGCACCAACCGTAAGTACTGGAGATAAACAAATGATGTGATTTGTTAAAAGTATATAAAAAAAACCTGTTGAGTTGTGGGACAAAGTCTCACAGTCAGATGAGATAACAATTAACCTTTACCAGAGCAATGAAAAGGGGAAAGAAACAGCTCGCAATTCAAAGCAAGATATCATTAAACAGGGGGTTGTTTGCAATGTGGAATGGGTTGTCTTTAATGATGATGTTACTGATGACAGCGACATCAGGACAAACTGTACAGAGGTGTCTTAATTACACAAACTCAACAGCCTTCGTTTACTGGAGACAAAACTATAAAGCATTCAAAACAAGCAGGCTCTGAAAACGGCTTCTAGCACAGCATCACCAGATAAGATGGATATCCAGGCTTTCCACTAGATGTTGGAACACTGCTGTGAGGATTTGATTGCGCTCAACCTCAAGCGCAATAGTGAGGTCTGTGAGGACTGATGTTGGATGATTAGTTCTGGATCACAAGCGCTCCAATTTGGGGTGGGCAATATGGAAAAAATATATCACCCCTAAAGACATTTTCACAACACACAATACACATCACACATTGTTGACACACAGACACAATGCACTAGTAGAGCCACAATTAAAACTGGCATCAAAAACTCTACAATTTTTCATATACTGTGCTACACTCAATCCAATTAAACAGGACTAATTATCTTTTCATGAAACGTGCAATTGGTCTATGTTTTTTCAAGTATTGATGATATCCACAATATCCTCACAAAAGCATATTGTTCATTGCAATAAATAATGTATCCTAATAAGATAATACCATATTGCCCACCTCTACTACACTTCATACAAAAAGGTATTCAGTGGTTCTCCAGAAAACGCAGTTCCACTGCTACACAGCCCAGTGCTGGCGGGCTTCTACTCAACACCTGGCATTACACATTTTGCATTTCAGCGCCTTTCATGTCCTTCCTTAATAGCTAAACATATCTGCAAGGCAAAATATTGCTGCTTTAATCTCCTTGTACCTGATCTCTGTTTCTTGGTCAACCCTAACCTAGCAATCTATCACAGCTATGTAATGTACTTACATAAAGTACGGGCACTTTGGCAAATGTTTAAGAACTTTCAGTTCTTAAACTGTTGGACTATTTGCTCACGCAGTTGTTCACAAAGTGGTGAACACTTCCTTGCTTGTGAACGACTGAGCCTTTCAGGGATGCTCCCTTTATACCCAATTGTGACACTCACCTGTTTCCAATTAACCTTTTCACCTGTGGAATGTTCCAAACAGGTGTTTTTTGAGCATTCCTCAACTTTTCCAGTCTTTTGTTGCCCCTGTCCCAACTTCTTTGGAACGTGTTGCAGGCATCAAATTCAAAATGAGTGAATATTTGCAAAAAACAATAAAGTTTATCCGTTTGAACATTAAATATCTTTTCTTTGTAGTGTATTCAATTGAATATAGGTTGAAAAAGATTTGCAAATCATTGTATTCTGTTTTTATTTATGTTTTACACAACATCCCAACTTCATTGGAATTGGCGTTGTATTAAGGCAAAAAAATATTCCTACTTGTATGGTGCACTCAATACATTTGTAAAATTTGTATTCTGCATTTTCGCCTCATAGCTATGTGTGGGCGATAAGGCAAAATATTACATCATAATACTCTAAGATATTTTTATGATATTTAGTTTTTCTAAGATTTGACAAGTTGGAGCAGAATGTAACAGTAGAACCATATTTAAAATATATTTTGAGGATGCACCAGTATGGGATTTGTGGGCATCCACAATGATGGTAACCAATATTTTTCATGTACATGTCAGTGGATGCTGAGATCAAAGCCAACAGACGTTTATAAAATGTGGAAACATAAGTTATTACACATCGAGTAAAATGGATAAAATGCTGATATTTTAGCACAGTAGCCCAGCAACAGCTAAACATTCAGCTTTTATGGAGTAATATAAATTGTCATTTCTTTGGTTTCAAATATCAGACCAAACTAAATACACTTTTTTAAGCAATCATGTCCTGATACCAATATGAAATCATATTGATATGATATCACTGTGATATCATTGTCCATGCACAAAAAATACTATCAAAAACTACAAATACTGTGATTTTTGTTTTACATACCACACTGCACTTAATCTAATCATACAGGCCTAATTATGTTCTTCTTGTAATGAAACATGCAGTTGGTCAGTTCTTACTGCAAAAACTGATCTTACAAGTTCTTCTAAGTACTGACAATATCCACAATACTCAGAAAAGCCTACTGAGATGTAATGTACCATCATTTTCACAATAATAATAAATATCCACATATAGCCCACACCATGCACATGGTGTTGTTTACTTCATTGAAAGTATTGTTTCATTTTAGGTTGCTGGAGAACAGAGCATAACAAAAAATATGTTTTAATCACATATGGACTGTATAACTTCACATGCCACCATTTCCAATAAGCAAGTCTGTTCCATGAAACGAGCTCTATAAGAACAGTGACAGATTGTTAGTATGTGACTGTATATCCTAGAGCTGCAAATTTTGGGTCTACTGCCAATGAAAGCCAATTTTTAAGCAAGCACTTTGCAACCACAGTCAACCATCCATTATTATTTTAAACTCTACTAAATCAGCCATTGAACATAATTCAAATGGAAGGTTAATATGTTATTTATTGCAGCAGAATGCTGAGTTGCAGACTTCAGTGCTGGAGGGATTAATCTAAAAGTCCAGTTTCTTCTCATTAGTCTTGTTTCTGCAGTGCAGCATTGGCATACATAAACCACACTGCCAAGGAAAGAGAGACAAACAAACCTCCAGCACAAGCTAGTTGGCTTGTCTGAATATTGATGACTGAGCTTTGCATCTTATGCCTATATGTATGTAAACCGCTACTTAAAGTGTTGTCTGTGTGACCTTAAAAGTCACATATTGTATGGATCATATTTTTTGGTACTGCATTGTAACATAACATATCAAAAATGTGTATGTGTGTACACATGTATTTTTGTTGTGAGAAACCAGTCTGCATCGATCAAGCAAAACTCCACTGTATCATGTATTGCACTTTTAGAGCATTCAGCATTATAACAAACTGAAATTGCCCTACATATTATATCTTGTTTGAATAGCCTAATATTTCTGTAGCCCTACTTTTCTTGTATCTTGCCTTTTACATCTTTAATGAAGAAGGTGCATAGCTAAAAAAATAAGCTATAATATACATCCACCAGCCACTTTTTAAGAACAACTGTGCATCTGTAGAGTAGCTTGAGTATCCAATCCATCGAATCATATAGCACCCCAACAATGTATAAAATCATGCAGAGATGGGTCAAAAGATCCAGTTAATATTTACTTCAAACATCAGAATACAGGAAAATGTGGCCTAAATGACTGACCGCGGTGTGAATGGTTGTCGGTGCCAGACAAAGTGGTTTCAATATTTCTAAAACAGCTGATATGGGATTTTCACGCACAGTAGTCTGTAGAGTTTACAAAGAATGGTGCAAGAAACAAAAAACAACCAGCCAGCAGCAGTTTATGGTTGGAAACACAGGCCAAATGAGAATGGCCAAACTAGTTTGAGCTGACAGAAAGGCTTCAGTAATTCAAATAATCACTCTTGTTGTGCATACAGCATTTCTGAATGCACATATCAAACTTTAAAGAGGATGGGCTTCAACAACAGAAGACCACATTGAGTTCCAAATCCTGAGGAATCTGAGGCTATAGTGGGCACAAGTTCATCAAACATGAGGATTGGAAATAAATATATACTGGTCCAATGAAACTCCATTTCTGCAGATGGTAGCTCAAAATTTGCCTTAAACAAAATTAATCTATGGTCCCAAACTGTCTTGCGTCAGCAGGTCAAGCTGCTGCTGCTGCTGGTGGTATAATGGTGTGGGAAATGTTTCCTTGGCACGCACTGGGCCCCCTGATACCAATCGAAAATTGTTCAAATGCCACCGCCTGTCTGAGTATTGCATCCATGTGAATCCCTTTATGACCACAATTTATCCCTCTTCTAACAGCTACTGTCAGTATGATAATGCACACTGTTACAAAGGGTCTTCTCAAACTGCTTACAAGAAGAAACAATGAGCTCAGTGTACTTTAGTGGCCTCCCCACTCACCAGAGCTGAATCTAATAGGTGCACAGAATGAATTTGCAGTTGACAAACTGGCAGCAATTATGTGATGTAACCATGTCAACATGGACCAAAATGTCAAAGGAACATTTCCAGCACCTTGTTGAATCTGTGCCACAAAGAATTCACTCTTTTCTGAGAGGAATGGGTATTAGATATTATACATTGTTCCTAATAAAGTGGCTGACAGTAATATAATGAAGCTATTTTACATTCAGAATCAGAAAACAACCAAGCAGACACAAACTGACCATTCAAAGTTTGCAGAAGATCCAGAAGATTTTGTTTATTGGACGTGTCCTCGGCACTGTGCCAAATTACTTGGCGGGGCAAATGTCGAAGGCATCTGGCAAATCATCCACATACATCTCCAAGTGAGGACGGCGGTAAAACTGTGAGTATATTGATTCGCTCCGGGATGATGGAGCCATTAATTCTAGATAAGGATGGGTTGGAGCTCATTATGCCTGCACAATGAGATCTGCGTGTGCCATAAACACATTAGGAAAGATACGTGAGTTGATAATCACATAATAAAAAGGTATTACCCAGGTTTCACCTACAGGTGGTGTATCAGGATCATATGATGCAGACTGTCCTTGTGTGCAAAGGTTGAAGATGAAGTTTACAGGTGAGACAGCTCAGATTAATGAAATGACAGATTGGTTATTTGTGAGGTGATACTCTGTCTGTACTGAACTGGAGGCAGTCTAGCAGCCTGAGTACACAAACCTGGCTGATGTACTTCACAATGAGTCTGCAGTAACAAAGCCAATACCACTGCGGTGCTGCTGCTCTCCTTCACACCAACACAAACCTTTTTACCTTTTTACAAAACGAGAAGATAAAGTGTGGGTGCCAGTTATCCCACAACTAGGCTATGAAACCTGCAGTGCTTAGAGGTGTAATGAAAGACATGCAAACCTGATCGTGTTCACAACGAAGCTAAATATGCCCTGTGTTTCGCCAGGTTTTGCGTCTTATAGTCATTTTCCGTTACACCTTAAATGAACGGAATTTTCCAGTCAGGCTGTCAACTTTAGCCTCGTGCGTTTGCATGACTACAAATACGCGCCCTGCGAATCTTTAGTAATGTACCTGTACAGTAGACTGTACAGTGACCGATCCTTCTCAGGCTAGCGCTGAAAACGCAACGTGACCCACATCCCCGACCAAACTCAGCGCGAGTGAAGTAGACAGAAACAGGAAAATGAAAACACAACGAATATTACTCAGCTTACCGCTTATCGAGGCAGACTATCCATTCAGCAGACGCAGAAGAATGGGCAGAAGTGTGAGCTGCCACCATCTTTGACGAGATCATGGACTCGGGAAGGTAGTTCGCATCGTCCGGACTTGTTAAAGGGTGACTTTGCTTTGAGGCATCCCCAGGTCTCTCACAGAACGGTGAAGGCTAACGTCACACACTACGAGCAATAAACACGCATCACTGCAGAATTAACGATGAAGTATATGAAAAACTTTTATTGCTGTATTCACCACACTACTCACAACTACAACCACATTAAAGAGGGAAAATAAGCCTCTCTGGGTGAAGTAGCTGCTGCTGGCTGTGGCTGCACTGCAACACTGTTGGGACTTTAGTGGCAGCCTCACTGCACAGTGCGTGGGAGGGTAAAACAGTAGCTGCCTACTGCAGTCTGTCATGTAGGCAGTGTGGTACACATTAGATTCATTACTGTACCGCGCACTGGACACATTCACTGGCCAGTTACAGCACCACAGGGGAGGGTACTAACTTACATATAATGCCCAAGCAAAATACTGTTGCATTTGCACTGAATATCTGTAAAACTGTAATATATTCAATTATAATACTCATAGGCGTATACAGTTGAATGTTAAAGTTTGGACACCCCTAACCAAATTACATATTTTGTTGAATTTTGCATTGAGAAGTAAACACAACCACTGCAACAAACTATTAAAAAACATTTTTTTGTGTATGTTAATATACAAGTACTTAGATTTCAGTAACTAAAAAAATAGTAATTGTGGCATGTAGAACAATTTGGGTGCTCTACCAAGTCAGTGCTTAGAAACACCCCTTTTGGCAGATATCATAGCTTGCAAAAGCTTTTTGTAGCCAGCTAGGATACTTTATGCTTTCTACTTTTCTGAATTTTCTCCCACTCTTCCATGCAGAAATCTAGTTAGTGTGGTGAGATTCTACCATGCACAAGAATTTAAGATTCATTCAGATTTGAATGATGTTCAAGTCAGAGGACTGCGAGGGCCATTCCGCAAGCTTCAGTTTTCATATCTTGAAATTGTTCATGGTGGATTTTGAGGTAAGTTTTGGATCATTGTCCTGTTATAGATGCCAGTTTCTTCTCAGCTTCAGTTCCTTGACTGTGCAACACTTGCTTCCAGGACTGGCTCATATTTAGTGGAATCCATTCTTTCATGTAACCATACTGTGTTTTTTGTGCTAATGACTGCCACACAATCCCAAAGCATAATACAGTATATCCACTACCGTGCTTGAGAGTTAGTGAGGTGCTTTCATTTTTTTTTCATCTAATACTGTTCTTTTTTCTCCAAACATACCTTTTTTGATTGGAGCCAAAAAATACAAACTTTTTTGTAACTATTTTTACTTCACAGACCCATAGTCAGCCATGGTGGTTGATAATTTGTTACACTCTAATTGATGGGTAAAATGCTTAATGACAGTTGGTGACCCGCCTGCCCTAATGAAATAACGAAGTTCTGAAACTTTAAAACTGGAAGGGTATCCACATTTTTGCACAAGCCTCAATTACTAATTTTTGAAGTTATTCAGATCTAAATAACTGTGAATTAACATTTGAGAAAAAAGTATTCTTATAATATTCGTAAATATTATTATATGATATGAGTGTAAATAGATATTATAATCACTTTTACATAAGTAGAGCTGGTATAAAGTGGGATCTGATTGTTTAAAGTTTCAACTGAAGACTTCTTTTCTAAATGGTAATGGGCAGACATCATGCACTAAGAGAAGATAACAGAGTTATATGTAACTGTCAAAAATTTGGATATGGTAAAGAACGACAGAAGAGCAAAAAAAAACTCCCACCCTTGTAGTACTGTCACAGTTTAGAGGGAAACTGTTTTGCTCTGTTCTCTGCTATGTGAGCTCCAGACACAGGCATGCTGAGCAGTCCCAGTCCAAGTCTCATTATTAAAGTGTCCACTCAGCAACCCAGAGGAATTCAGTCCTGCAGAGAAAATGAGAGAGAGAGAGAGAGAGAGAGAGAGAGAGAGTCTCTTGCTGACTGTGAACTCTCTTCTAAAACAACCTCAGTTATGTGCAAAAGGCTAAAGCAGCCTACACAGATGTCATTAAACTGTGTAATGGCTACAGTACTTTCAGCACATCTTGAACACAAGCATGTAATGAGGACATATTGGTGCATAAACAAAAGTAATGAGCTAAGAAACAGCTTTGTCCTGGAGAGATGCTGTAAAGGATTTTTTTCTCTTTTTATTTTGAAGACAAAGTTCTGAATTGATCATTTGTTGCTCCAGTACAGCCAGTCCTGAAGTAGATTCAGTTTAAAGATTGTAGCCATTAACAAAATGACTCAAAAACAACAGTGATAGAAAACAGCATCGTGACTCTAATGATATAAGCTGAGGTCTCTGCATTCCTCCCACAGTTTCCTAGGCAACACCAAGAAAGATTTGTAAAATTCAGTTAGTGTCAGTGTGTGTTATGGTGCCTGTGTTTTATGGTGTTGAAACATATTTATTTACAGCACTTCTCTACTTACTCAAAATTGAAATAACGATTATGAATCACTTTTCTACCCCTTCTTGCAGGTCTAATGTTTCCACACACTGTCTGACATAACAGTTGAGTTTATCAGTT